>NC_030858.1:2382167-2670601 GCF_000208745.1 Theobroma cacao
GTTAATATATATATATTATATATATGTAATATATATATATATATATATTATATATATATTATCTGTTACATTTCTGATGCAAGTGGCTATTTTAGGGTGAAAATAAAGGCTTTCTTGTTTGTAAGAAGAAGATGGCAACTTCCCCAGAAACTTTGTGTTGCTTTTGCCCTGCACCTTTCAGACAGTTTGTTGAATATGTGGTGAATTTGAAGTTTGATGAGGAACCGAATTATGCAAAATATATCTCTCTATTTGATGGAATTGTTGGTCCAAATCCAGATATTAGGCCAATAAATACTGATGGTGCTCAGAAGGTAATTTTGGCTTCTTGTCTCTGCATTATTTGCTCGACTTGTCTTTGAGAAAGATGTGTATCTCATATGTTGGAACTCATTTAACACATATATTTTTGTCTTGAAGCTTATATTTCAAGTAGGTCATAAGCGAGGACGGTTGACGATGGAGGAGGAAGAGGATGAACAGCCAAAGAAGAAGGTTCGAATGGGAATGCCTGCAACACAATGGATTAGTGTGTACAATGCTCGTAGGCCTATGAAGCAAAGGTATCTATCATAAGATCACTATCAAGCTTTACAAGTTCATGAATAAGAATAAATGCTGATAATTTCTATCTCCTGTTGTAGATATCATTATAATGTGGCAGATGTGAGGCTTCCCCAACACATAGAGAAAGGAAATGAAGATGGGTTATTTATCAGCAGTGTGGCTTCTTGTTCGAACCTATGGGCTCTTATTATGGATGCTGGCACTGGCTTCACTGCTCAAGTTTATGACCTCTCACCATACTTTCTTCATAAGGTTGCTTGTGTTCCTTTGGATTCTAAGACCTTTATCTATTGCAAGTCTGCTACATTATATATTTCATTTTAAGTTGCATGCTAATGTGATATTTGCACTTAGTTATGTATGTCAAACACTATTGTAAATAGCTCTTGGTTTGTGGTTTGGCACAAATATTAATTATCAATTTTGTTACTTTCTGAAGGAATGGATTATGGAGCAATGGGAAAAGAATCACTACATCAGTGCAATTGCAGGAGCTAATAATGGGAGCTCATTAGTTGTAATGTCTAAGGGTTAGTTTGCACGCTCTTCAATTGTGATATTGCATTTCCCACACTGACATTTCCATTGGCAAATAGGAGGTTTCCACAAGAAATTACCATTTTTTTATTTATGTAGTCTATATCTTATTTCTTTTGCTTTATTGAATGTAGGGACGCAGTATTTGCAGCAATCTTACAAAGTTAGCGATTCGTTTCCCTTTAAGTGGATCCACAAAAAATGGAGGGAGGGTTTTTATGTGACTGCCATGGCCACTGCCGGAAGCAGATGGGCGATTGTTATGTCGCGTGGTGCTCCATTTTCTGACCAGGTTTTTAGTGGATTTCAAGAATATCTGTTGATGCACTCCATTGTAGTAAACAAAATGCATATGGCCTGATGATATCCTTTTTGGGTCCACTTGCAGGTTGTAGAATTAGATTTTCTCTATCCTAGTGAAGGTATTCATCGGAGGTGGGATAGTGGCTACCGCATCACATCAACTGCTGCAACTTGGGATCAAGCTGCTTTTGTTCTTAGTATTCCAAGAAGAAAACCTGCAGATGAAACTCAGGAGACCCTCCGAACTTCTGCGTTTCCTAGCACTCATGTGAAGGTATTGCATTCAACTCTGTTCGCTAGCTTATTTCATCCTTTCTTCCTAAAAGTGTAAATGTTTACATAGTGCTTTTTTCCTCAGGAGAAATGGGCGAAGAATCTATATATTGCATCAGTTTGCTATGGTCGAACTGTTTCGTGAACTGCCACAATTTTGTTCAGATGCCACACATTTTATTTGATCGTGCATATGTATGACAAGACGGCTCTGCTGCTTCATTTTTAGGGAACTAAGCTCTTTAGCCAGATTGATTGATGGCAGCATTTGGGAGTTGATGTATGCAAAATTCTACTTTATCGTCACCATCATGTAGCGTCTTTTCAACCACCTGTGCACTGTCATTCAATCAAGTCAAATCTTTATGAGCTAATTTCAGATCTTTTGTCCCATTAGATGTGGGTGTTCTTACCTTACTTGTATAGTTTTGAAATTATAATTTCTTGGTTGAAGGGAAGTGCACAGGTTATGTTTTCATTGTTGATGGTGTTTAAGGAATCTACAATGATGATTTTATGCTGGAGTCTACATGCCTTGAGTTACTCGGTCTGTACTATGTCTAGCCTTGTTTTCTGGACTAGAAGATCATAATGGTCTTTCACCCTTTCACTTCTGGGATGTCTGATTTGACCCTAAAGAAGAGAGAATGTTACTTATTTTGTATATTTTGAAGCAACAGTATGTAATGGGATATCATTATTAACTTTTGCGCTATAGTTGATGCTAGTATTCTCATTTCCCTCAAAGCTATCCAGTGCATGCAGCACATGATCCATCTGAATATTTTATGGACAGTTAGAATAACACAATCACAACTACAAATACCTCATCCTTTTGCCAAACTCCCCATTGTTTCAAATTATTTGGGGTAGATGTTTTTATCCCATTATTTCTTCTTTTCTTATATGAGTGAGTTCATGCTGTTGTTTTCATTAGGTGCATGCTAGAGGTGATATATCTGTTTCCCATCAAGTTTTACCGTCCATTGTGGATAAGCATCTGAATAATTGAAGTTGTGATCTTTCAGTGTACCAACCTTTTAATACTCTTTTACCTTTTGAATGCCATAGTGGTAATTTGTAATAGTTTGCTGATGTAGTCTAATAATGCCATATTTTTAGCTCACAATTTGTTTCTTAACCCTATCTCAATGCTGTACTTTGGAGTTTAGAGTGGTGTTATGTAGTGAATTTTTTGTCGTAGGCTCCAATTGTGAGCGTACAAGATGCATTTGTATCATTAACAGATGTCAAAATCTCAGAAGCAGAAATGCAGCAGAGGCCTTTTATATGTGCCTAAAAGTTTTTGCTAAGGAACAGCCAGGAGACCAACCAGTATTGATTTGGTAAGGAACTTTCACAAGTGAACTTGATGCATATTTTTAGGTCATGTGACTAATTGTACACTTTCCGAGCAGTTTTTGTGTACATGGGCCATTCTTTTTATTTTCTATGTTTTTGCACATTTTTCAGGTATAGCTTCAGGCTGATCTTTGAAAATTCCAACTGTATACTTCTCCTGCTTTTAAAGTGGTAAGCATACGGCTTTTTAAGCAATTCATATGTTCATCTTTGCTGGGGAGTACCTGATGAATTCTTGTCCATGTCTGATTTTGCCTTCTGTGATTGGAACTGATGATACAGAAATACAAGCACTTACCAGCTCCTGGTAATGCTTGGGGCACTACTTTCATTACCTCTGTGCATTCTATTATATGTGGCATCAAAATACTAAGTAACTTTTTCTAACATGATGAAAGTTATTGATATTGTGGTTAAAGAATCTATAATATTGATTTGAATTTCTCCTTATAGGGTCTGGGTTAAGGGAATGGAGAGTTTTGTTTTCTAGCTCAGTGACTTATCATACAATAAGGCAATGTGGTGTGCAAGTTTGTTTCTGTTCACTTGCATGTCCATGCATTTGTGAATCGTCTAATATAATGGGGTGTTTGTCACAACGTTCTGTGGTAACTGTTTCAGCGGCATGCTATGCTATATGGATGCCTGTCGTGCTGGAAAAGAAACCTACAGCCAAAAATTTTAAAATTAACTTGTTTAACTGCATATGTTTATAAACTGATTTATTTACGCATTATAGTGGTAAATGGTGAATTAAGTATTTAAGTGCGTAATCACTTTTCCTTATCGTACCTCTCTTCTATCTTCCCCTTTCCCAGGTTAATTGTTAGGAGGCCGGGAGTTGGAAACTTTTCTTCTTGCAAAGCAAACCTAGATGCTGAAGTTCACTTGAGAATTGTTGAACCATTCCTGTGATACGCCTCTGCTGTTTCAAGACCAGAATATTAAGATCTTCAACATGAGTTCATTGAGAAGGGAAATTTTCTCATCTAAAGATCAATGAGCATAAATGTTTTGGCAGTTTGTCCAGAAAAAAGTTGTATCTGTACTTGCTTTTGGTGCCAAAGCAACGTTACTTTTGTGACATGTTATCTTGTTTGACATTATATCTATTAGGTGTGTAGGTTGTCGTTGACCATAATGTAACAGGTGGTTTCGTATAGCGTCATTTTGAGGTTGTAAGTTGCTACACCTGTTTCTATCCTGTAAGTTTATAGAAGAGCTGCAGGGTTTACCTGGGCAGGGCATGTATTCATGTTATCACTAGTAGCTCCACCAAATGCCAGCATTGAAATTTGACATTGTTCAGTGCCTATCTGAACATGTTATATGCCATGATTGCAGCGGTATTTCTTGCTGCTTACACGTTTGAGATTAATGTTGTCATTTTACTGTATCACTAATTAGTGTACGAGTGAAAGTTCAAATCATCCTTTTGAAAAACTCTTACAAGAATAGTGTACTTGCATTAGCCGGTTAGGCACTTGGGGGCGTTGATTCCTTTGAAATCGGCTCGATTTATGTAATATTTTTCAATGTTTGTAGGATGCTGTCAGACTGACAGATTTACATATTTGTAATTCTCTTGTTCAATAAACCATCAGTAATAAATCTACCCCACCCAGATAAAAAATGCAAAATTGTGATTGACAGATAGAAGATAAGTCAGAATCCTTGTAGAAACTATCTGATTTGTTGGCTCGGAATATAACACAGTCTCCTCAAGCGAACTCTCTCCTAGCAGAAGGAAAAAGAAAAACACTTGAAACATCAGTACTGGCAGCTTCAAAGGAAACAATTTTCTTGTACTCACGGTGGAAACAGAAAGGTACAATGTTTACCTCAGAGCCATCATGTTCATATCGAATAAAAAAGAGACACCTGCAACCTCTTATGTCATGCATTTTCCTTTCAATCTCTATGATGTGAGCATCATAGTAGATTGCTTGGTCTCTTCTCTCCTAAAATGAAAGCCGGGAAAACTAATTTAAGTAGCAAAGAGTTGGAATATTACCGGAGAAATTTCAAATACAATGAGTGCATCAAAGGTCACCTGCAAGCATAATACAAGATCTCCAACTTTCACCTTGTCACATTCCGTATGTTCAAACGGAATGGATCGCTCACGTACTGCCTTCTTTACATTAACCCATTCATCCTCCTCAGCCCCAAATCCAACAAATCTAACACGAACTTCCTTTAACAAACAATATATTTTATCAAATGACTTATTAAAATAAATACTTATAATACAACAAACTGTTTTTAAGAAGTTTCCACTGTTTCAACCTAAAAATCACCCTATTATTGCTTACTCCTACATATCAATTTGACTCTGTCATGCCACAAGATGTTTGACAACAACTATGACCATTTTAAAATTAGCTCACGATGAGCGTCAGTCTAGAAAGTGAATGCAATAGTATTATTTAGATACTCACCGCTTCACCAGAACCAAGAAATCGGTGAGTGAGAAAGTTATCAACATCATACCTGCACATCAAAATAAAGTTACTCCAGCATGAGCAGGTTTAAATTACTAGATTTCATATGACATGAAAGAATAAATGCATGTTAATTTACATTGTTGTTTTCTATATGTTGAGAAAAATCATAATAATAGGAAGCCTACACGATCGCTATCGAATTAGTGCAGATTCATGGGCTTACCATGCACCATCTTTTGATGACTTTGCCTCGAATTCTAGTTCTGATAGATCTGGGACCTTTCCTCCCACTTTTGAAACCACTCCTAGAGAGAGAGAGGGGAAAAAAAATTAGCATTGGGGAAACAAAATGCTTTTCTCCAAACACGAGAAAGGGCTGGTTCAATTCAGTAACAAAGGTTCCAATTTCACTTTTATTTCATGGTTTTTAGATCAAAAAGCAAAGGCAGACATGACCAAGAAACCTATGTAAGATGTGTGCACCAGTAGAATAGAAAGAGAGAGTAAATATAAACACTTGAAAACTCATATGTTAAGTTAGAGACTCTTAGTCTATACAGGTAAAAGCTTTACTTTACAAGTAAAGCAAAAAAAAGACTAGGGTATGGAAGGCCACTCCACTTCGGAAATTCCTCTGCATTGTTGCTTAAAGAGAAATAAAGATGTGATTTTGTGATTATGATTGTTTACATCGGCAAGAACAATTAAAAATAAAATTTAAGGTTGTGTGAACAATTAGTTTATATAACATCATGGATAACGCAAATTATGTAGCCATGTCCTTGATGATTATAGAGCTTCATATTTCCAAAACAGGCCATTGCATGAGAGTCATTAGCAAATTAGATTAAAAAAGTACTATAACAACCAGATATCAGAGGAACTTTCCCAATTTTGAACAATTTTTTCAAATTCCCAAAAGCACACCTTTAAGAATCTGTGTACTTTGATGTCCATCGTTTAGAGGGCAAGTTTCAGGGATTTTGGACTTGTGTTTGGATGTATCTGTCAAGGAAGCAACTTTGGATGTGCTTTCTTGCTGCCTAGCTATGAACCAGCTTTGTACCTGGAGAAAAAATTATGAAATTAGAGATCATAGGAGAGTTCCTGAACTGTTAAATATAAACAACATAATCAAAATTGAAGAAAAATAGGAGAAATAATAAGAAAAGTAATGCAGAAAATGAAAGAAAGTGTAGAGTAAAAAAAGACCTCAGTCCATTTAACAATAGGTTTGCCAGCACGACCTGACGATGAACTGCAAAGACAACATGCATCTTAAGTCCAAGATAACTCATGTGGTTAGTTTAAAAGGGGGGAAAAGAAAGGGGGAGGGGCATGGGGAGGGGGAGAGAACTAAAAAGATATATACATGAAATGCTACTAACTTAAAACTTCTTGCAATTTTTTGACAAAACTCCTTGCTCTGCAACAGCTCTCTTGATTCCATTAAAAATTTCTCCATCTTCTCAATCTATACATAAGGAGGTAACAACATGGGTCGAATATATGATTTGCAGTCCCTCAGCATAATAGCTTTGCAGAGGCCAAAAACATGAGGCATCTCAACAGTTAAGACAGAAATTTAGCATAACAATCACATTGGTTCGCTTATAGCAAAAGGATAGAATCAACACCATTAAAACATAGTGGACATTAGTACAATGCCAAACCAAGAAAGATCTTAACTCCAATACACATGTGCAAAACATCACAAAACAACCACGTAATACAAACCAGAATCAAGACAAGAACTCGAACTTCACATGTTCATGAAAAATAACAGATAACATCAACATGTCTTTGGGCTAATCAGAAGCAGAATAAAAGGACAATGCATTAAGAAATATAAGAAACTTTTTGGGATTGAAATATATGAATAATGTCAAAATTCTACAACACCATTTGCTCAAGATCCCTCAATTTGGAGCAAAATTTCTCAACTATTCATTCGTAAACCAAACTACTATTATCAGCAAAACCATTAATACAACAACCTGACAAAATTCTTTTTTAAAATAAAACACATGAAAATAAACACACAGTAGCAGCTAAAACCGAAACAGTTATCAGCAATTGGACAAACTGGAGAATACCCAGATAAACAAATGCGACTTAAAAGAGAAAAGAAAGAGTTTTTTTTACCTCAGCTTTTGTAAATCCAGAGAAGACAGCTAAAACCGAAACAGTTATCAGCAATTGGACAAACTGGTGAATGCCCAGATAAACAAATGCCACTTAAAAGAGAAAGAAAGAGTTTTTTTACCTCAGCTTTCGTAAATCCAGAGAAGACAGGTCTCTGTCTCTGTCTTGGGCGGAGACGGTCCATCAAACACTCCAAAAACAGAATTTTTCTTTTTTTTCCCCAAATAGAAACTTTGAAAGTTTTCCCTCTATAAATTAGTGGGGGGTATTGGGAAACGATTGGGGATTAGGGAATCTCTACATTTAATATAATTCGGAAAACCCTAAAGCCTTTAAAGTTTCAGAGACTCTGTTGTACAGAGAATGCCAGTTTAAGCGCCTTTGCAGTGTTGGGAGTCTTTGATTCAATTTTTTACTACTAGCTTTTGGGTTATAGAAAAGGCTGGAGCCTTTGGAGTGTAACAGTAGAAGAGAAGCTTTCCTTTGCAGCGTAAAATCAAATCGAAATATACAACTCGGAAATGATTCATACTCCCCGTACAAGAAATTTTGAGTATACATGCATTACGCCCTTCTCCGTATTTTGGGCCTTGGGCCGCTATTTACTTAACTTTATTGGACCGCTGTATAACAAATTAGGAGTTAGTTTTATAGATTTTATATGAACTTTACCTGTTGTAAATGAAAATGCTCTTACCTTTTATGCATCCTTATCATGTGTCACAGATATTATGTTAATAAAATATAAAATAAATTTTCAGTTTATAAATAAAAATTTTATTTAATAAATATATATTTTAAATTAAAAATACGAACTTACGACAAATAGTATCAAAGTTTACTTAATTTTTTATTGAGAGAGGTATCAGAGTTAAGATAAGTTCGAATCAAAATAGATTTTCCTTTTTTTATAGATGAAAGAATCAATACAACAAGGTCATTACACAATTAAATAGTGTAGAATATTATGAATTTTATATCGAGTTTTGAGTTTATAAATAAGGATCTTTTTCTACTTAATAGATATTTTTTGAATTAAAAATACAGACCCGTGACATAGAAAAAAAAACAACAATTAAAGCACCTTGTTCATAAATCTAATAAATGGGAGAGTAATTGATTTTATTTTCTATCACTAGATGATGATGATGGGGGATGAATACTTAGCTTAGAGGATTGGACATTGGAGTTTGCCCAATGGCTTTGGAAAATTACCATGGGCGAGAAGGTGTGGCATTATATTTTTAGGTAGGAAAGGTTCCTTTTTGGTTGGTGATGGTAATTTTCATTGCATTATTACAAGCTTAAGGCACAGTTTTTATCTCATTTATTTCACATTTCGATGTCCGTTGTAGGGGAAAAAGCACCACAAAGAAGTGGTACTAAATGCATAATTACCGTAGCCTAACAAGTCGGGGGAAGATCACACGTCCATACCTAACAGATGCATGGAATGGTTGGCATCTACCACTGTAAATTCACCTTGTTTTCGTACATGGAAAGTGGCATAAGCCCAAAAACCAAGTTTAATATTATTGGCTGACATCAAAATATATGAATAACTTTAAAAAATATTCACATTATTAAATTAAAAAAATAAAAAATGTGACATTAAAATATGCACTTAAATAAATAAAATAAAATAAATATATGATTGGATAATATATTTTAAATATTTGAATATCGTATCACTGATAAGATCATATGTAGTGCTTACTTCAATATTATGTATTAGATTCCGTGACGATAAAAAATAAAAATATATAATTGATGTTAATTGATTATAACGTAACAATTAAAATTAATAATATTTTATTTTTATATGATGATGTAATGAGTTTATATATTTATTTATACGATAAATCACTTTACTTACTTTTAAAGTCGGGTTTTATGGGGATTATGATTGGGGTGTAATTGCTTGACAAGTGTCTATTATTGTTGAAAATAGACCTAATTAAACTACTCCCAATTGGCGTAATAAAATACTACAATATGTGTTGCATAAGCTTCACATTTCAATTTCAATTTTAGTTTTTATTTTTGTAAAAATTGCTATATCAATTTTTAATTTGTTCCTTTTCTTGCTTCCTATAACTAGCTGTCTGTCCTTTTTGCAAATAAATCTTCTAAAGGAACAAATTGCTTGCTTGCTTACATTCGATACAATGCATGAATTTTTAATTTAGTATAGGAAGAAATATATAAAAAAAAGGGCGCAAAAATAGATGTTTGGATCAAGGTGACAGGACATTTGGGTTTTATGGCTTGAGTTTTGGCACAGCTGGAAGATGCCGAGCCTGGCCAATGCAAGCAAAACGTGCATGGAATGCTGTTTCTTTGGTTAATTAATTAGGCACCCATGCTTCATCATTTCCATAATCAAGTAATTAAATTAAAAATTTAATAACATTATACCTAGGGATTCAGTTTAATTTGTCTCATTAAATTATCTTAGTCATAGATAGTTAGACATGAAATACATAACATATAATTATTGCAGGCATGAAACTTACTGCAGGTCTGCTTCCTCCCCCCCAGCCCTCCCCACCCTTCCAAAAATATATCAAATGAACAGGAAATCATGATTAATTAAATAATTTTATTGTTAATACATATTTAAATAGATTAATTTAAATTATCAGGATCCTTAAGTTTGCCTTGAAGACTGACTTCAAATCATATAAAAAGAAAATTCAATTCAATGTATAATGAAGATACGCCGCCTAGACTTACATTGAAAGGACATTGTTAGGTAAAAATGCACGCATTTTCCGAATAGTAGACAATCTCTGGTGCGGTGAGGTAGCCAGGAAAGGACGATTTCAAAGGGTTTCTTTTATTATTTATTAACTAATATTATCGTGTTGACTCATCAGCTCATCAAGATTTCTTTCACACGTAGCTACAAACTTTTGAACGCTGGAATTTTGCATGTTGAAAGAATTTAATTAATAGCTGAAAATTCTTGAAAGACATGGACAATTAATTAGTCAGCCAATTAACCACTGTTCAGTAATACTTAAGAAAAGGAAGAAAACTTCAAAGAAAGTGGGAATACAAAAGGGTTTGTTAATTGAAATTAAGGAAAAAGGAATCAAATACTAGTATATAATTTGCATGGGAGTTGTTTACTTGATCAAAGGAAGTACTTTACTTGACTTCCCTTTTGCATCCCTCCAGGATTGAACAAGGACATAGATAGCACAAATTCAATGTTTTAATTACTGACTTTTCTTTTTTAATTTTGGGAAAAATATGTTTTTCAAAAGTCTTCTTGTCCATATGAAAAACAAACAATTTAGGGGTCTGTCATTCGTCAACAGAGGGAAATTGAACAGTAACCATGGATGGACTAGATGATCACTTCTTTTGTTGTTGTTGTTGTTACTATACCTATTTACAAAATTATTATTCTGTTTAAAAAGCATTTAAAATCTTAATCCAATTTTAGGTTATTTAAATCCAAACTTGAAGCCTTGAATCTAGACTACAACCTACTAGTACTGCAAATCAGCCGCCTACAAAGCTCGAATTTCTCTGTGTAATAAAAATGGTAGTCGAAGTGACATTTACCTTTCTATGATACAGAGATATCTGATGTTTACTAGTATTATTCATTTTCCTGAAAGAAGAAAAAAAAGATAATACAGTAGAAAATGAGGGAGACAGGAAGAAAATTAGCTTTGAAAATGTGTGAATGCAGGAGGAATATAGGGCTTGTGGAGGACAGTTTGCAATACTCGGTCAGGTCAAAAGTCTTCATGTGTCTTTGCACTCGAAAGAGACCAGGTCTTCCTTGCACCATAAAGCAACAAATGAAGAAGGGTAGGTCGGAAATAACTGTTCAAACAGTTCCAGCTTCACCAGTCACCACCTGCCTCATCAGAAGCTGCTTTACATTGACCAACAACACCAGATCATGACAATTCAGATACCCTAAATTTCAACCATGTAAAGAATATGAAGAAACAGGAAGATAGGAAAGAAAATTAATTTGATATTAGCAATAAAAAAACTGGGTTCCTGATGAGATCGACATGTAAGCTCGTAGTAGGTATTGTCACTGCGTTTAACTTTACAAAACTTGTCTAGCAGGAAAACAGATCTTCTTCATTTATTTATTTTTCCCTTTGAGCGAACTAATTAATGTAGTAATATATATATATAGATAAAATCTAGTCTTATGTAATTAATGGCGGCGAAATAATTGAAAGCAGTTGTTCTTTCTATAAATTGATGACAGAAAAACACTGGACGCAGAAATAATATCTAATGAATAAAATTTAGATGAAAAGGCACGCAATAACCAGACAATTGTTTGTGCTAATAATTTCACGTGGAAGGAAAAGGGACAAAAAAATTAAGCAACAGTTTAATTTATGATTTTTTTTTGCTTAAATAGTTAGTAAAATTGTACAAGCGAGAAAAAAGCAACATCAACATACTAGAATCAGAACGAGTGAATAGCCTTTCTCTCTCTAGAAACGCGGTAAACAAACAGGAAAGGGAAAGGATTTACTTTCTCTCTCTCTATATAGGAAAACGCGGAAAATATATTGCGTTTGGCAGCAGGAGTCGTTTCCACGTTCCTCTCCTTCCTAACAGGATGCTATCATTGAAAAGACTTACGGTAGTACCATCATTTATCACTCATTCATTTCTTTATTCAATTATTCCCACGTTGCAAGTTTGTTATGACCCTGACATTTTTTTTTCTTTGACAAAGTAAACAAAAATTGTTAACTTTTTATTCTCTTTGACATTTAAAGAAAGCAACCCAAGCTTTGATTTTCAACTTTCCTTGAACAATCTTTCTGGCTATTTCGTTTGCTTTGCTTTTACTTTGCCTATAAAAAAGGTTGGGTTAGTTTCTGTTTTCACAAACACAAAGCCAAAAGCTTGTCTTTCTCTGCCCTGTTTTTCCTGTTCTGTCTTTCTTTTTTGTTTTAAGCTTTGCTTTTGCAGAGAGCGGTATTGGGTGGAGAAGAAAGAAAATATTGGTCTTTCTTATTGCAGAGAACAATGATGAACGGTGGTGATTTAGTGGATAACAAGTCCGCTGTTGGTGGCGGTGTTGAGGATATGTACGGTGAAGATAGTGCCACGATGGATCAGCCTGTCACTCCTTGGACTGTCTCTGTTGCTAGGTGAGTTACCCACATTTCTGCACCAATGCCTATATTCCTTTTTTGTTTAGATTTTTGGTTTGTTAAAACTCGAAAGTGGTATTTGTTTCACCTGATGTTTGTTAAAGTTGAACTAATAGTAATAATTGTCATTCAGACATTTTAGATCTAAAACAATTTCAATATTAATCTGCAAATTACCAAAGATCATTCCTTTGTTGATCTTTGCAGATAACGTTTGTGTTGGTAATATAACGACAATAGTTAAATCTTCTATCATATTTGTCTTTTCTGTCAATATTTTTTTTCTACAAGACTGCAAATTGCACCACTATATTTGTCACTGTGGTTTCTGTTGTTCACATACTTACTCACTGCCATAATAGAACACGTTAATGCTTGATTTTTCATTTTGTGTCTAATAATTTCAATGATTATATACTATTTTTTCTGGGTTTTTAATGATTTCAACACTTTCTTGAGAATAAAGGGAAAAAAACCGAAACTTGCAAACAAAGTGATGCCTTGTTAAGATAAACAGAAAAGCTACTGTTATTTCTTCCTTCTTATGCATACATATAAAGTTTAGATCTTTCTTACTCCTGTTGCAGTGGGTATTCCTTGATGCGGGACCCACGTCACAACAAAGGGCTGGCCTTCACTGAGAAAGAGAGAGATGCCCACTACCTGCGTGGCCTTCTGCCCCCTGCTGTTTTCAGTCAGGAGCTTCAGGGGAAGAGGCTGATGCATAACCTTCGCCAGTATAAAGTTCCTTTGCAACGATACGTGGCCATGATGGATCTTCAGGTACTTGTTCATGTGTTGCATAGCCCACATTGGGAGTTGATTCAAGTGAATTTAAAGTGTTGTTTTAAGTTCTTGCACTTTCAGTTGAGTCCATGTTTGCTATGTTAACACATATCCGACGAACATGAGTACGGAGGTCTGATTCTTTAAATATATGAAGAAACTTAAAATTATTGAACGTACTCACGTGGGACATATATTTGTATTCAAGACTCCCTCCCCCTCGAGTCCGTGTAACAAAGCATGTTTGTGTCACAAAGGCTAGTGATATGACAGCTATTGACAACTTACCTTTACTGATGGTCTATTGCATTTGCAGGAGAGGAATGAACGACTATTCTACAAGCTGCTCATTGATAATGTGGAAGAACTGCTCCCAGTTGTGTACACTCCAACAGTCGGTGAGGCTTGCCAAAAATATGGGAGCATTTTCAGGCGCCCTCAGGGTCTTTACATCAGTTTGAAAGAGAAGTATGTATTTGATTGTGTCCTGTGTATGTATTTCCTCTTATATGTTGCTGTTGCATAACAATAACTAAGCCTCACATTCTCTCAGGGGGAAGATTCTTGAAGTATTGAAAAACTGGCCTGAGAGAAGTGTTCAAGTTATTGTTGTCACTGATGGTGAGCGAATTTTGGGACTTGGTGATCTGGGTTGCCAGGTAATGCTATATTTGTATTGAAGTAGTGAGTCAACTGGAACAGTGATCCTCTCTCTTATAGACCAACTTAATGATTTTTAATATTATGATTGTTTTCAGGGAATGGGTATACCTGTAGGAAAGCTTTCCCTGTACACAGCTCTGGGAGGAGTCCGTCCCTCAGCAGTAAGCATTGTTAAAACCATTCTGTTGCATGATTGATTTTTTTTTCCCCAATGGATGAGTTTATAGTGAAAATTTGAGTTACAGTTATGCTGCAGTAGTTCCCTAATTGCATATACAAGTTTGATTCAAATTTCTATATTATTCAGGCTTTCTACAGCTTAACCTAACAGTATAAATTACTTCCTAAATCAGCTACTGATATTTAATTATTTACAACCTTCATTCTATATTTACAGTGCTTGCCTATAACTATTGATGTTGGGACAAACAATGAGAAGTTGTTAAATGACGAGTTTTATATTGGGCTTAAACAAAGGAGGGCAACTGGACAGGTTTGGTGATTTTTCCTTTTTCTCTACATTTTTCCATCCAGTCATAGTTTCCTATGCCGCATACTTAATCTGAAATACTAAATTACATTGATTTCCATGGTATAGGAATATGCTGAACTTCTTCAGGAGTTCATGTCTGCAGTTAAGCAGAATTATGGAGAGAAAGTCCTAATACAGGTAATCATAAGTTCATACTCATTTTAAGCCTTTACTTCTGGATTTTTACATGCTCTGTTCTCTGAATAAGATAAGCATGATTTTCAGTTTGAAGATTTTGCAAACCACAACGCATTTGAGCTATTGGCAAAATACAGTTCTACTCATCTTGTTTTCAATGATGATATACAGGTGATTCTCTCTAACTAGATTACTCTCTTCTGTTTTTCATTAATGATGGTAACATTATTTTAGTTTTGAGAAATATCCGTTCTTATTTTGTAACTCCTTCATAATGGCAGGGCACAGCGTCTGTGGTGCTGGCAGGGCTTATTGCAGCCCTGAAATTACTTGGTGGAACTCTTGCTGACCATAGGTTCTTATTCCTGGGTGCAGGAGAGGTAAGGCTCAATTAACACAACACCATGAAGGAAACTTACCTTTTCTAGACAACACCTACTACTAATTAGTCTCTTCAAATTTTATCATTTTTTAGGAGTTTTTTTTCTTTACATCACTTAACCTTTCCTCCTCTTTCCTCCAGGCTGGAACTGGTATAGCTGAGCTCATAGCTCTTGAGATGTCAAAACAGGTAAAAACTTTATGCATTTCCTGTGCTAAATATTCGTTTCCTCAGAAAATCTTTGTGGCTAAATATATACTGTTTCTTGACAGAATGGAAATCCAATTGAAGAGAACCGCAAGAAGATTTGGCTTGTAGACTCAAAGGTATTGTGAATCTCAGCTAAACATCTTCTGGAAAGATTCTGTCTATAAATGGCATACTTTTGTCCATCCTGTCTCACTCTGATGAGTTTTAAATTGTGTGGCAGGGATTAATTGTTGACTCTCGTAAGGAGTCACTTCAACACTTCAAGATACCTTGGGCTCATGAGCATGAACCTGTCAGGAAACTCGTAGATGCTGTCAAGGTGTGTAATTTGTCTTGAATTATTTATCTATATTTCCAGAAAAAACTGTTTCGGGGGGTTTTTCCTTTTAACTTGCCTTCTCACTTTTGCTCTTGATTAATCAGGCAATCAAGCCAACTATCCTGATTGGAACATCTGGGGTAGGAAAACAATTCACAAAGGAGGTTGTTGAGGCCATGGCATCCTTCAATGAGGTACTTTCTCTCTCTCTGTCTGTCTATATGTCTCTGTATACATTTTAATATCATCTCAACAGAAGAGTTTTGTACTAATCTTGATGGTTGACTTGCAGAAACCTCTTATCATGGCTCTATCCAACCCTACCTCACAAGCCGAGTGTACCGCAGAAGAAGCATATACATGGAGTGAGGTATATGACCTGCAATGTTCTTTTATGTTCTGTAAGCTGGGATGCCTTGTTAAAATGTAGCATGGAGTTTTATACGTCCATAAACCTTCACCATTTTCCACCTTTTATCTGCAGGGTCGAGCAATCTTTGCCAGTGGAAGCCCATTCGACCCCTTTGAATATGATGGCAAAGTCTTCGTGCCTGGCCAGGTTCTGTCTATACCTGAAGCATCTTGAAGTATGGAATTTATTTGCACCCAAAGTTTTTTATACTTATTGTTATCTGCTTGTTTGATGTAATTCAGGCAAACAATGCTTACATATTCCCTGGATTTGGTTTGGGTGTGATAATTTCTGGTGCAATTCGTGTTCATGATGACATGCTTTTGGCGGCCTGTAAGTGCATGAAATCAACTTAAGATGAATAAACCTTGTGCCTCTGTTAAACTAGATCCATCAAGCCACACTCACACTGCCTCTACAAACTTTTTCTATATATAATACCCTTTTTACAACTATTTATTTATCATTTGGTTGTTTTTCCACCCATACAAACTGTAAGAAATTGGACCTAACTGCTTTTCTCTTTTTTCCCTCGTGACAGCGGAAGCTTTGGCTTCACAAGTGACAGAAGAACACTTTGCAAAGGGACTGATATACCCACCATTCTCCAATATCAGAAAGATATCAGCGAATATTGCTGCTAAAGTTGCAGCCAAGGCATATGAACTTGGTGAGTTCCAACCTGAAACCTGATGCATGATCATGCTTTGTCTTTATAAGTTGTTTACCTCTTATTAAAACCACTGCCCTCCGTATTCATCTCCATTTCCTTTTTGTTCCTAGGTCTGGCTTCTCATCTTCCTCAGCCTGAGGATCTCGTTAAATATGCGGAGAGCTGCATGTACAGCCCAGTCTACAGAACCTACCGTTGAAAGTGAAGCAGAGTCCTATACTTTGTTAGTCTGCGATTTGCAGGGCTCACTTCGTTTTGCTCATGTTTTCTCCCAATTTTCCTTTAATTTTTTTTCTCCGTTTCTCTATGGCTCATTTATTGTTTATCCCTTCTGTTTCTGTTATCTCTCTAGTTCTTGTAATTGAGGTTTATGGCATAGCTATTAGCCTATTAGGACCTATTAATTTTTTTTTTCTTTCCATAGAAATTTTTGGGAGAACTCTTATATTTAGTCCTATTTGAAATGAATCACGACATTCAGTCCTTTTTACCTTTCTTCTTTTAAGAAATTAACATTATCTTTTCAACGACTTCTGTTACACATTTATTATATCATGAATCAAAACAATGTAAATGTATAAATTTTATACATTATACGTTATCATTAAGCAAGGTATTATTACAAACTCCATTGGTCCTCTCCCTCAAACCAAACAAAAAGGAAATGACAAATCCAGATGCTTTTGAGCTTCTGCATCAGCTTAAGGTCGATTGAGTCAGTTGTTTGCTAGGCCAAGCTTTAATTTTCTCCAATAAGGCTCTTGCAATCATACGTGCTATGCCTTACTTAGAACAAGCAGCATGAAATCTAAGCCTTTCATTTATAACGCTCCATTTCATACAAGATAGTGCTCCCAAGTTAATATACATAATATAATCTCTGATAGTCTAGTTGCATATTAACTAGAGAATAGTTTAGGAGGTACATGATAACACATGGTTTCTAACGCATTTCATCCGTAACTTGACAACTCCTTATCCCCCAAAAGGATTTAGGCTTCAACTTCTCATTTGTTGCAGTGAAAAGCCACCCCATATGGGTTTCACAAGACGCACAGTTTATGATCGTCCATGCATACCTGTGAAAAGCAGCAATTAAGTTAATCGTGGTTATACAGCCAAGAAAAAAATAATTAAGAGAATGATCACAAGATAATGTTGCCATTCATGTAGACGTCAACAAGTTTTGCATATTGATTGATTCAGACCTAATTTGCAGGTTTACTGCCCTCTCATCTATAAAGTTCCTCCAACTACCACATACACCAACACGATTGTCATAAGAGAGTAAATGCCTGATCATCAACGTTCCTCATTTACAATAAAAAATAAGAACTTGCAATGACACAATGCAAATCATGAAAACCAGAACTGAATCACTTTGCTTTTGCCAACTATATCGACATGATATCTTTCCTGTACTGTCCTCTTCATAACAACTTGTTACTAGTCATTACAAGTTAATCACCAAAGGTATACTAGGGGATTGTGACCATCTAGATTTTAAACAAAAGTCAATTACCCCAAAAGAAGACATTATCACCCCATTAGTATTAATCCCAAGGCAAAATGAAGTAACAATCCAATATTTGATGAAAAGGTACCAACTATCCAAGTTATTTAGTGTAACACCATTAGCTTCATACTAGCCTTTGAGAGAGAGTTTAAGACCATACCCAGGAAACCAGCTGAACTCTTTAGCCGGTCGGCTTCTGAGCGCTAAGCCATTTGCTTTATAAAAAGTCATTACCTCATGCACAAAGCCATCTGGGTTAACAAAAGCACCCAGAGGACCATCACTGGACATCACCAACATATCTCTGCGCCTAGCAAGTAAATTCTGAAAAGAAAAAAAGACAATCAAATAGAAGTTGGTCAATAATAGCTCATAGAACTGCATATTTCTGCAGTAGCAACAGGAGAAAGCATGAAATCATATGGCATGGGTATTAACACACACACACACACAAGTGAGATGAGTAGAGAGAGAGCAGTACCTGACAGATCTTACATCGAATACGATCAAGTCTTTCAAGTAATTCAATTTCCCGACGCAGTCTATATGAAATACCATCAATTTCCAGAAGCTCCTGCCTTGTAGGTTCAGAGATGGGAATTTTACTTGCAATATAGAAAGACAAAAGATCAGGCTTCTTCACAAAACCATCCATGCTCGGAATCCCAACTATATGTTTCCACATATCTGCAAAATAGCAATATCAAAAACATTTAATATTTATGAGATTTGAAAAGAATACCATGCCAAAAGGAAACAACAACATAACAAGCCAATTAGCAAATAGGAAGAAAATTTTACTAAATAATGACTGAGTGTTTGTATATATAAAGTATATTCCTTTATTCCTTTTGCAAATGTATCACAGAACAAAATGTTCTCATTTCAAACTCACAAAGCATGATAGAGAAAGGGAACACCAATCGTACCAAGAAATGACCAAAATGAGTTGTCTTAAATTAAATTCTGAAAACCTGCCATGCAGCAGGAACCACTATTAAGTTCTTCCAGAAACATTCTTTCCAAGATTCAAACCTAAACTACACACCAGGCAAGGACAAACAATATTCTCATAATTCACAAACTTAGCAAAGTCTCCAAAATAAACAAAGTGAATGAGGTGCTGGCAAAAGAACATAGGGTAACAACTAATATCAAAGTTGAAATACCTGCTGCCTTTTGAGCAAGACAATATGAGTCATACATACGATATACCCAATAGGGCCAGAATGCTCTTGAAACTGTACATGAAAGATGAGACCTTGGTCTTGCCACTTTGTGAGCTATGGATCCCAAGCCAGCATTTCTAACTAGTTTCTTATGTTTAGAAGGTGATGAACCCATGAAGCTGGAGTCATTTCTGCACGGACTTCCTGACTGGATGTCTGACTCAGACAATTTATTGTTATCATCACTGTTTGTTGATTCATCCGTCCTATCAGACTCATAACAGGCACCAATTGCAGATTGATGAATTCTCCTTTCTGTTTGAGAAAGTTCATTCTCAAAGCTTTCCTCTGAATTCGCTTCTGAATTATTTTCCTCATTCCCATCTTTACGTGATGAAGCATTTAAAGATATCATCTGTTGACTTTGCAGATTACTAAATGGTACCAATTTTGCATATGCATCTCGAGGGGTCCTTAATGGCACATCTTCTTCAATAATTTGAATCTCTCCACAAGGCTTAAAAAATTGAGAATTTACAGCAAATCAGCATTCTATCATACATGTACTAACAAGAAAGATATTTGTGAATATTTTCAAAAAAAACAAGATTATTCTTACTGCTCCTTCCGCATCAATCCAATGGCGTCTCAGACGAAACCGCTGTTGGCCACGAGTAACCACATTAATCGTACCATCCTCTAGCGAACGAAATTGCCGAATCTGCAAATGTGAGTTAATACATTTAAGTAAAATTATTATAAATCAATCATAGTCAAGCTTAACATCGCTATCAAATGGGAGTGAAACTTACAAGGTACTCACAAGGGTACATCACAACACATACACAGACATTCTCTAACCACATAATTTTCTCTGGTCCAACAAAATAGTCTCATCAAGCAGAATTCAGTTTGACAACACATATTCATTAGCAAATAGCATTTTTCCTCACCTACTTATTTACACCTATAGCTAAACATGCTTACTGCTTTTGTTCAAATCTTGAATACCCTTTTTCTTTGTGTAGTGTCTGGTGTGTGGGAAAAGGAGGTGCTTTATTTTTGGTGCTAATAAATTTTAAAAGCAACTGCCTAAGCACTCTGTAAATGAACCTCAAACAAGTAACAACTCTTATGCAATGCTATATGTTGTTAGAAATTAAATGTAACCCAAATGCAAGTTGAATGCCTATCAGCAAGCAAAAATATATAACCAGTGGGTTTTAGCAAGTATACCTCTGCAGTTGTCCCTATTTTTGCGAGCCTTAATGGTCCATTGTTATAGTCCCTGTAAACACGGACCTGGATAAAGATTCAACCCTTGTTTCATTATCCAAGAAAACAATCAACAAGAAAGAAATCACATACACAGAAAAGGTAAAAAAGAAAAGATATGATGGGAGTTCACCTACCACACCCATGGTATAAGGAGCATCAGCCTGAGTCAAAGCTCTGTTAACTGCAGCTACAAAGTTGGGTTGAATAACTCTCAGTGGGAGTGTGGCCCCTGGGAACAGGACTACCCCTGGTAAATATTAAACAAAAGAGTTTAAATCGTTTGATCTGTTAATAAAAAAGAGGAAGAATATTAAGAGAAGTAAGAAAACATCCAAAATAATATAAAACCATGTTATTCAAAAACTGATAATCAAATACTGATTATAAAGCTCAAAAGCTATAATAAATGGATCAGACTTATGTAGGATGTCTCCGAAGCCAACCTCTCACAGTGGCACTGAATCAAAACCCGCTAAATAAGTTAAATATTTAACGTTCCTAAAATTTTTCTGATTTTATCTATCAACAACATAAGAATATGATGAACCAATACTGCTAGAACCACAATTTATGAACACATATAATCACAACTTATACCAAGCGATGTGAACCAAAAATAAATGGAATATGTAAATACCTTCAAGATAGAACAATGGGAGGCTCAAGATGGCACCCCCTTCCCAAAAGGCAAAACTGTGGTGTGTATCATCAACCTCTGCCATATGCATTTGATAAAAGTCAATCTCAAACTATTTGGATAAAACTGACCAAAATCTTTATAATGGTAAAATAGAGAACATGATTACCGCCCAGATATGAATGTAAGGAAGTCAAATCGGTATTGAAGGTAAACTTGTCAATTGAAGGAACGCCACTACAGTATGAAAAAACAAAGTTAGACATCAATAATAAACCGTAGCAATCGAACTGAACGAAATCTCAAAAATGCTTTAATTCAAACTAAATACCGTTCAATAATTAAACGTAGCATTTGTTTTTTCACTAAAAGACTGAATGTTCAAAAATAAAATAGAAAAAACAATAAAATGAGCTTCAAAAAGAGTTCAATCTGCAATATTAATAAAATTTTCTTCCTAAACCCCTCCCTCAGTCCAACCCAAATTAAGGACACTGTGATAAAACGACGATAAATTCCAACTGCAACGGCAAACAGCGAATCATATGGTGGAAAAAGAGATGATATGGTTGGAGTGGTTACGTCGCGTCACGATCATCATCGGATGATTCGGCAAGACCTTCGACTTCTTCGATCTGTAACTCCTCGTAATCGAGCTCTAAAATCTGTTCGATCTGTCGCCTCTCTACTTCGTCTTCCATTTCCTTCTTTTGAGTGCTTTGCTGTTTTTTTTCTTTTTTCTTTTTTCACTATGGTATTAGGGTTTTGTTTGGAAATGAAGGGACTTATGAACGTTTATGTTGTCCCCGCCATCGCAATCGTCCCCCGCCCCACAGCAATTTTCCCTCGGGAAATTGAAGAATTGTTCGTCCCTTCTTCGCACACTCTCCTCCCTTCTAAAATTGTTCACGCGAAATCGATTTAAATACCCATTACAGCAAGCCCGTGATAAATCTAGACATCTGTAATCGTATAAACAAACCGTTCTAGGCCGGTTCGGGCCGACAAATTTTCTTATGTCATGTCGCGCCCTGCAGTTTTATTTCGTCATCCGCTCTTATTAAAAATTAAATTACCAAAAGAAAAAATAGTTTTATACTCGTGAGCATCATAGTTAAATAATATTTTTTATAAAAAGTAAAAAATAATTAAAAACAAAAAAAAAACAGCTAAAAAATCTCACTTTTTAATCCATAGAACGAGTATTTCAATAATTGGATTTAATGGTCATTCATTTTCACAAATTAAATTTTACCTTGCATGTTTACAAATGGATTTCATGTTTAATTCAGTTATTTCTTTTTTTTATATATTTTTGGACAGACTTCCAATTTAATTTTTTCTTCATTCTTTATAAAAAATCAAATCCATTGTTTCTCCTCATGGATTTAATTATTAAAAGAATCTTTAAGATTGTGCCAAAGTTGTATTGATCTACTTAGATGTTGAAAAATGCATACTCTTATTTTGGTGAAAAAAAAAATTGACCATGTCAAGAGGTGAATGAAATAAAACTCATCAATAACAAAGTAAACATATAAATCCATTCATTTTTTATACAGATAAAAATAAATTTAAAAAAAAATTGAATTATGAGGTGTCTATAGAAGATTTTGTTTAACTTAAAAGTTGGGTTCTTAAAAATTGATTTACAAGTATAGTAAGTTAATTGTGCAAGCTATTACTACTCTTAGGGTCATCTTTACTCTAATTCCGACCTAATTCAAGTCATTTATCAACTTCTTCAAAGGTAGTAGGATGTTAATATGCGGCACATTTTCAGAGAGGATAATAAAATAGCTAATTGTATGGTTAATAAAGGTTTATCATGTTCCTTCAATAGATACTAGAAAACTATTGTTGAACAATATATTAAAATTTTGTTTTTCTTGTCTAATTAAAATTTAATGAATTTTTTCTTCCTAAAAAAAATCTCAAATAATAAATTGGTAATGCAACAAAACAACCTTGAGTTTTCGCCTTGTCCCGTTCAAGCAACAATAACTTAATATATTGATATTACATGAACAAAACTAGTAATCAATGTGATATCAAATAATAAAAATTAAGATCGATAAACAACTCTTTAAAATATTATAATATTATAAGTAACAAGAGCTTATGTTAATATATATGAAATATTGAGTTTTGATTTTAAAATACATAATACATTATACAATTTTCATCTTAATAATTTAGTACCATATAAGTTACACACGAAAAGTTAAGGTGTCGAGATATTGCATTGATCTCTTTTATACATCATATGAAACTCATAAGCAACTGTACCATATAGTATTTTGTTTCCATTAGCAAGTTCTAAGTTATACATGAACACAGACGTTATTAATTAGCTTTAAAATAATACTAATAACAATACTGATTATGATGTTTATTATTTACAAATATCATGTTCCAATGTTGATAATGATTAAAATGATCTTATTATTTATATGTCATGATAAATAATACGGGCACACGCAGGCAAGGAAGAACGGAGCTATCATCCTAGCCGCTAACTTAAAGGGTGCACCGAGGCTAAACGAATATAAACCTATATAGGCTAAAAGAAACAGAACGAGGCGCGAGTACGCGGCAGACCAAGCTCCTTGCATTGCCTTACTCGTTTTTGCTGGATAAATCTTCCCAAACACAAATTTGAAAAACCCCAGAAAACGAAGGGAGTGGAAAAAATGGGGCGCGCAGTTCTCTCTCAATTTCTCATGCTTTCCAATTCCGCTCCTCGCCTCTCATCTTCACTGTACTCTCTCCTCCTCGCGTTATCTTTAAATCGATGAAATTGAAAATTTCATCCATTTACATTTTAGTTTGGCTTTTGTACTAAAGCAGGTCCTGTGGCGGACTTCGAAGTAAATACTTGAAAAGACCTGGATTAGTCCGTCATAATCGTGCTATAAATGGTGACAATGGCGCTGGTTTCCGTTGCTGCTGCAGTGTCTCGCTTTCGCAGCCGGCCACTCCGGAGACTTCTTCGAGCTCGGTCAAGTAATCTCCATTCCATAGTTTTATTTGTTATCTTATTTCCAATGGAGTTAATGGAAAGAATTTTTTAGAGTTGAATAGTATTTTATTACTTGACAAGGCAATGGTAATATATAAGCTTGTTTTTAACTGTTAAATTGAATTGTTGAAAACTGACAAGCCAGAATGTGTTTGGTAATCTAGAATAACTTTGCTTACGGCCCGTTTGGAACCAAATTAAATTTTAATTCATTTCATTTGAGGACGAATTTTATGGTAAAATTTGCTCACAAATGATTTTTTTTTCATTTTTTAAAAAATCAACTGTTTGTTGGATTCCAAACTAAGCAAATTATAGATTTAAAATAACTTTAAGTTTTTATTTCTTTAATTTCTAGCATTTTACTAGAACTGCGGTTTACCGAATGTATGTTGAATTACTTACAGGCAGAGAATTGTGTCGGGAGTCCAGCCAACAGGAGCTATCCACCTTGGGAATTATCTTGGTGCCATAAAGAATTGGATTGCCCTTCAGGTTCTCCTGATTTTCTCCACTATATTTCAAGGTCAAACGTGCTAAGTGCTATGGATAATATGGTTTTATGGCTTCAGCAATGTAGCTACTTCCGATGGAGTGTATGGAATATATTATAGTTTCTTTTTTGATCAACTTTAGTCGCTTTTGAAGTTACTGTCAATCACTGATGTTTTCTCCTTGACTAGTGCAATTTTTCTAGATTTCCATTGTGAAATTGATATGTGCGATCTTTTTATCTTTCTTGGCTAGCTTATTCTGTATGTATTTGTTATTCTTGTGAGCGATTTTGAGAATCTCCTACGATTAGGTTTTGTGGCAGGCTCTGGATGTCAAATCAATTTTGGATTCATGAACTAGACAATTGAATGCCTTCAATATCCTGGATTTCAATGAGAACAGAATAAAATGAACTAGTTTAAGCTAGTGGCTGTCTTTGTTATTTTAGCTGTAAACGGACACTTAACTGTTATGTTTAACTTTTTGCGTGATTAAGTGTTTCTTGACGTTGGTTCTGTTTTTGCAGAACTCGTATGACACTCTCTTTTTCATTGTGGACCTCCATGCGGTATGCTAGAAATAATATCTATAGTTATCTGTTAAAAGTTCCTCATTGATATTGCTGTCTCACAATTTTTTTTTTACATTGAGCTGCTTTTTGAAAGCAATATTTCTCTTGATTCTGTATGCCTATTTTGCTATTTTTAATTGCTTCATTTTTCTCCACATGCAGATTACATTACCATATGATACACGACAATTATCTAAGGCAACAAGGAATACAGCAGCTATTTATTTGGCATGTGGTGTAGACACCTCAAAGGTGTGCTACAACTTTTGGTCCTTTATGATACATTTTATGTGTCTATCTCACTATATGTTTGAATCTTTAATGGTAAGAAATAATCCTCATTTGGACATGCAGGCTTCTGTTTTTGTGCAGTCACATGTCCGTGCCCATGTAGAATTGATGTGGCTACTGAGTTCTGCCACACCAATTGGTTGGCTAAACAGAATGATTCAGTTTAAAGAGAAATCTCGCAAGGCGGTGCGTTTTTAGCTGTATGACAGCTCCATCTCCAATACTTATTATCATGATATAGCTCTCACTTTCATTGGAGTTCTGTACCATAAGCTCTTACCTATAAAGTTTTTATTCCTGTGCATTTGGAGTTGGTCAAAGTGGGAGTGTTTTGGTTTTAGTTCTTTTATACAAATATTAGGAGAAGAATTCAGCTGGCATCTGATAAACCTTTTTAGTCTAGAAAATCATCATTGAGCATCACCCCATATGCTTAGGTGCTGTCAATGTGTAGGCACCAATTCTCAATCATGCAGAAAAAGTTTAGTAAAAGAAAAAATCATGCTATTGGATATCAACTCCTGCAAAAGTCCTTCACTCCATACCTTTTAGACCTTTGGTGGTATCACAATATTATCCAAAAAAAGAAACATAGTATGGCTTGTAACATTCATGGAACATGGACTAATTTTATTATTATTATCACGGTAACAGAGGATTGTTAGTACTTTGTAGTAGAGTCATTATTTCATTTCAATCTTGTGTCTCTTATCAAATGTATGTTTTTTGTATGTATAAATCAATTGGCTTCCTCTGTTACGGTTTTGCAGGGAGATGAAAATGTTGGGGTTGCTCTATTGACCTATCCTGTTCTGATGGCTTCTGATATTCTTTTGTATCAGGTGATTTTGGAAACATGCATATTATCCCTTATTGGGGCATGCTAATAACCTTGATAGTTTGAGTATTTTATCTGCAAAACGTTGACAATAGTTTGATAAATTGCCCTGAATGTGCATGACTCTTACGCAATTGCTGCATGCTTCTGCAGTCTGACTTTGTCCCAGTTGGTGAAGATCAGAAGCAGCATTTGGAGTTGTCACGTGAGTTGGCTGAGCGTGTTAACTATTTATATGGAGGAAGGAAGTGGAAAAAGCTGGGAGGGTGAGAAGAAACTGTATATTTTTGAAATATTCATTTAAAGAGTAGATTCATCACTATGTCTGTGCCTCTTTTTCAGTTGCTCTATATTGTCATCACTAAAGCTTTTATTCTTCTAATTTTTTAAATTTAATTTTGGTCACAGGCGTGGTGGTGCTATTTTTAAGGTGGCCTTTCTATACCGATACTTGGTTTAGCCCTAGCTTATAAGCTTATGAATGATGACAAATTATGAAATGTTCTTATCTAAGTTTATTCCCTTACGTAGGTTCCTGAGCCCCTAATACCACCAGCTGGAGCACGAGTTATGTCCCTCAGTGATGGTCTTTCAAAGGTTTTCAGCAATCTATGTTTTGATTTGTGAAACTTGCATGTGTTAGATGAATATAAGAGTTCCTGACTTACCCACCTCCTATATAATGCAATTCCTCTTTGATGAATTGCTTAAGGTGATCATATTGGTAACTCTTAAGACTTTAAGGATTGAGTACATTCTTTTACATATATTTCTATGCTGCTATTGTTTTCAGTAACTTAGTAACATCTCAAAGTAATGGTTAAGTTTAAACTCTCATAGCGGTTCAGGACGGATAGACCAAATGGTCTAAGATGGCTTTGGTAGTATCCCTACATTTAGTTTTTGTGATAACTTATTCAATTAGCATCAGGCATGTCTTTCCTACCTTCTTTTTCTTTTCCATTGCTTAGGTCTTAAGAAAGCTTTCTGCAGACTCTAACCTAGTTACTTGTTTATATAAATAATCATCTTGCTTTGTGAATTATCTTTGACAAAGCTTTGCAGTCAGTAACTGGGGATATTTAATCCTTATTCTTAAACATATTATTATTATCCTAAATATAATAAAAATTCCATTCCCTTTTACAAAGTTGAAGATAAGAAAAAATGTGAAATCACCTTTCAACTTTTATTCATCTTGTAGATCTGGCTCTATGACCAGCAAAGAGGAAATAAAGGATAGCTGATGAAATTTTTATAACCTATTTGTTTGTTTTCTGAAATTATTTTTTTCTGAAACTGACTGACGTATTTCTGGGCTCAATCTTACAGATGTCCAAGTCTGCACCTTCTGATCAGTCTCGAATCAATCTTCTTGACCCTAAAGATGTGAGTGGCTTAATACATTTCTTCCTTCCCTCACCCTGCAGTGTGTGTGTTTGTGTTTGAAAATTTGAAAGGTATTATAATTCATATGCATACTACCGTTGAATTTAGTAATTATGTGAAAAAATCTGCATGGTAATCATTGATGTCATGGGTCTTTATCCTGGATTGGGCTTCAAAGCTAATTTTGAGTTGCAGTATACTGGGGGTAAAAGAAAGGGTTCTTGTGGACCATCTTACAAAGTTTTTGCCATGTAAGTTTATCTAATAAAGTTAATCCTAGCTTTTGTAATTAAGGAATATATACTTGTATGACTTCATGCACTCATTTTCAATCCCATGTAAAAGTTTGTGGAGCATAATTTGTTTTAAAGTTCTGTTTTTTGCCCATATCTTCGGTTTGATCTGAAGTAATCTCCTTATTTTGGTGGTAGGTGATAGCAAACAAGATAAAGCGTTGCAAGACTGACTCTTTCCCAGGGTTAATTCCTAGTCTATCCAGATAATATGAAGTTTTCCTTCTATTTTTATTTTTATTTTCTTTTTTAGATAATTTTTTCTATATGAACAAGTGAATCTAATCTGAAGTCTTACAAGCCCATTTTGTGTTGTTTGTGTCTCTTCTGGCAATTCTTATAGCCTGGAATTTGACAACCCTGAACGTCCTGAGTGCAACAATCTTCTTTCAATGTATCAGATAATTTCAAGCAAGACGAAAGAGGTTTGAAAATTAGGTGTTACTTGAGTTTGAGTACTTCATGTGTATAACATTTGAAATTGCGTTTCTGTTCATGTCCATCCAAGATAAATCAATCCTATAGTAATTCACATCACATTAAAAGTACTCTGGATTATGAAGCTAACAATAAGCCACTGAATGGTTGATCAAGTCTTTCTGGTTATAACTTTTGCTTCAAGAAAATGTGTCAGAGGATGTTCTCTGCATACAGTATTCTGAAATTAATATACACAGCTACACACACAGGAGTAGGTGTGAAATGTTTGAAGAACTAGATAATCTTTCTCTTCTTTTGAGTATTAGTACATTTTGTGCGGTATTCAACTTTGCATTTGAAATTCTTATTGATATTAAAATTGCTGCTGTGATATAAGAAATTGTGGAATCATCAATCAGTCTAGATAGATTAGGAGAGATTCAACACCTAAGAATTGTCTTATGTTTCCTTCTTATTTCAGGAAGTTGCACAAGAATGCCAAGATATGAACTGGGGCTCATTTAAAACCCTCCTTACAGATGCATTGGTTGATCATCTGCATCCTATCCAGGTTCTTAGCACCATACACAGGGTGTTTTTTTTTTTTTTTATTATATAAAAAAACTGGGTTATGGTGCATGATAGGAACATGTACATGCTATGCTGTTTTACATATAATTTGTCTTTGTTTCACTTGTGCATGTTATTTTCCCAATGGACTTTAGGTGTTTATTTTTGTGTTAATACTTAATTCTAGAAATATATGCGAACTTAAGATTTATCATATTTAATGCTGGCTTGCAAATAATTCTAACCATAACAGTTCATATATTCGTGGGGAGGAAATATACATTTATGGATGTTTTCTGTTGACTAATAAGTTTTGCTTCTAAATCACGGTAATTTAGTAGTAAAATCTTTTGCTGATGTACTTGAAATCTAGTGAGTCCTGGCTATATCTTATTCCAGCTGTTTGGTCTACCTAGAAATCAACCATTTGTGCAAAATGATTATTGTTATGAAGCTGCCTACAGGAGCCTAACAAACAATAATTCTAGTCAGGTCCATGTTGCTGCTTCAGTGTTGAAACCCCATTGGTGCCCAGATGGTATTAATGTTCGATTGGATTCCATCTTTGACGGTAGACAGCTTTTGTTTCTTTTCATGAATACTTTGTATGTACATGTAGGTTTCTTTTTGCTTGATGTGCATACAGTTGTTGTTTTCGGCCAAAGTTGTGGCCATATTTGGTCCAATCATTTTGTTGATTGCATTGGTTTTACTCTTTTGAAAGCTATTGAGTTTTCTTCCACTGATGATGTTCGATTATAATTGATTGGGGTGTCCCATCATCAGTCAGATTTTCTGCTTTTGCAGGTTCGGTATGAGGACATTATTTCTGATCCAGCGTATTTGGATGGAGTCTTGGCAGAAGGGGCTGAGAAAGCTGCAGCTATAGCTGATGCTACTCTCAATAATGTCTACCAGGCAATGGGATTCTTGTGTAGATGAGTGAAATGATTTGTATACAAACCATAACATGACTTTTAGATTATTCACCATCACCCCCAGAGTTTTTTGGAGTATATTCCCATTAAAATGTTCCGAATAAGTGAAAAGTTTTTTATTTGAAGGTCCACGAATTCTTTGATGGAGTTGCCTCTACCTCTCCTTTGCAGACAGGTGCCATTTATATTCCTTAATGTTCATTAAAGTTGGTGATTTATTGCCTTTTTCCCTAGACAATTTTTGCTGTATAAAATACACTGATTGCCTGATAGAAACTTGTTTCACTTTCATGTTATTGAGTGGGTAAAAAATTTACTTTACTTGCAAATCTTCTTTAAACAGTCATATTTATTCACTGAAGGCTCATGTGCAGTGGTTTATTGACTGGTTAAGTTCTTATTTATTTAATTGTTTAGTGCAACACAAGTGTGCTGTTGTCATCAAAACGAGTTACAGTTCAGTGATTGGTGTGATGTTTATAATGATTTTTCTGGAAGGACTTACAATACTGATAAGGTATTGATTGTGTGCTTTAGTTAGATAACCTAGAAAATATCCTCTAAAGTGTCCCAAGTCTTTCTAAGGATATTGCCTTAAATAATCTGTATAGAGAAAACAGATAAAGATTCATCTATCTTACCTCAACTAGTTTGAGATTAAGGCTTAGTTGAGGTAAGTTTGGAAACATCAGAATTTGGATTTTTGAGAATTATTTCTTGGAAGCTTCATCTTTATTAGAAGCAAGCCTGCCATTATGTGTAGTGTCTATCATGTCGGTAGTAAGATTCTTATCAGCATAGGAGATAGTGATAGAAGAGCGAATATCAATCCTTCCAGTGCAATTAAAATATCAGCAATTCATATTCTCATCTAATTCCACCCACCCACAGCCTTTCCTTTAACAAAGGAGAAGATGAGATCAAGCATCTATAAAAGACTATTTGAGGGAGACAGTGAGAGGTTAATGGCTCTGTAAAATCCCCTTCTACTCTCTTTCTCTCCCACTCTCTCTTCGTTGGGTGGCAAAGGAATAAAGGGAGCATCCTTCTCAAGTCTTCCTTCTTTAACTTTTGGCTGTCAGTTCCACAGAGAGATGTACAGAGAAAGATACATGACAGGGACCACTGTCTGCTCATGTAAAGGTAATGTTCTCATTCCAATCATTAAATTTTGGTCTCTTCTGTTTCCCTTTTTTGGTTGCCTCATGATCCTTTCAAGCTCCTTTTGGCATTCTCATTTTCTTTTGTTACATGGCTTCGCTAATTAGAAGAACCTTTTTATACTAAAACAAACTAAAGCCAAATGTTATTATGAAATTGTGGTTTTGGTAATGCAATTTCTTTGACATAGTTGCCTGTACTTCTATCAATTGTTGACTATATCTAATCTAGTGGCAGCCATATGCTAATTTCATTTTGTTTAAGACATTCCAATTCTAGGCTAGCCAATTAGCATGTGTCTGTACCTTTTGTAAACATGTTGCTAGTTGCATATGGTTTCTACATCGGGATCCATTGATCTTTCTAGAGCATGATCTGTTTGACTGTACATTTTGCTTGCTCCAGATTCCACTCCTATGGAATTTTATCTGCATATGGTGCCCTGATCTGAAAAGTTGAATGCAAATTTTTTTTTTCTAGTAATTGACTCGTGACAATGATTAGTTGCTTTATTCTTTGTCTTTTACATGGCTTCGCTAATTAGAAGAACCTTTTTATACTAAAACAAACTAAAGCCAAATGTTATTATGAAATTGTGGTTTTGGTAATGCAATTTCTTTGACATAGTTGCCTGTACTTCTATCAATTGTTGACTATATCTAATCTAGTGGCAGCCATATGCTAATTTCATTTTGTTTAAGACATTCCAATTCTAGGCTAGCCAATTAGCATGTGTCTGTACCTTTTGTAAACATGTTGCTAGTTGCATATGGTTTCTACATCGGGATCCATTGATCTTTCTAGAGCATGATCTGTTTGACTGTACATTTTGCTTGCTCCAGATTCCACTCCTATGGAATTTTGTCTGCATATGGTGCCCTGATCTGAAAAGTTGAATGCAAATTTTTTTTTTTCTAGTAATTGACTCGTGACAATGATTAGTTGCTTTATTCTGTCTTTTACAATTCTTAAATTCTTATAATTAAATAACTAACCAACTGTTCTATAATAATGATATTAGCATATTAGTTAGGAACTGCATCCTTTTATGCATGACCAGGACATAAGGATTAGTTACCGTCTCTCGAGTTTTCAATTTATAGCAATAATGGAAGCCTTCTTGAGTAATTCCTAGGAGTTCAAGTAGTTTGCTAAGTGTATCCTTAGATGCTGAGTTTCTCGACGTCTTATGTTTGATTCAATAGTTTGAATCATCAAATATGTAATCATATTATTTGGTCTTTTCACCAGCTTCCCCTGCTGGATTATGTAATTTGACGGATTGCTTGGATGATGCTTGAAGCTTCAAACCGAGGACTCGTATGCTGAAAGAGCAACGTTTTCCTGAAACTGTAACAAATTTACTGGCTTACTGAATCTGGTATTGGTTTATCACTGGGATAGGATAAAGCTAATTTCATTCCTTCTTCCTACTTTTTAGCTTTAGTCTTTCAGTTAAAGGATGAACATGGCAGCCATCAGCCATGCGTTCTTCATGTACAAGTTTGTTGCCTGACTTGGTTTGTTCGCCGGTGGACATGTAACCCTCGGGGGAAGGTTTCCAGTGTTGGTGGACGGCTGGGGTTGAACATGGCAAGGGGAACCTCTTATAGCGATCTGCTGTTTTTGGCCAACGTTTGTTAGCCACGTCCCAAAATCCAAAAGGTGATCTCTAGCTTTATAGTAGTCCTTTTCACAAATAGCATCTCCTTCGTATTTTGCAAGTGGTCCCATGCTTGGGCGAAGGGAAGAATATATAGCTAATATACGTTTATATATAAACAAACTGTTAGCACTCTTCTTTCTTAAATCTCTTTGAAGTATAAACCTTCGGAAAAAAGTTTAAGAAGTTCTAACCGATATGACGATTCTTTAAAAATTATATATTCATATAATTGATGGGACCAAAAAATGATTTCACGTAAAAATCAATTGTCGGCAATGATATTGTTGAAATTGAAAATGGGTTTGTTTAGAGAGTGAAAATATCCATTTACTTATATTAGTCTAGCCTGTTTGCATAGTATGTCGAGCTTAAGCGCTTATGATAATTAGAATTTTTTTTATTGAAAAATGATATAATATTTAAAAAAAATTTTGAATTGAAGATTTAATTTTTTTTTTTTAATTACATTTTGATATTTTTATTTTAAATTAAATGTTATGTTGATATGTTATAATAAATGATACGTTGATATAACGTGATATATAAAATTATTAATCATAAAAATATCATATGATATTTTTATTATTCATATCAATATCACATTATATAAAAAATGTTAAATGATATTTTAATTAATAATTAATTAATTAATTATTAATTATAAAAATTTATTAAATTTAAAATAAAAATATAAAAATTTAATTAATTTAATAAAAAATAAAAATTTATTTAAAATTTTTTTGAAATGTCATATCATAAAAGTTTGTGAAGTCCTATGTAACTTATGTTGTACGAAAGCTTTAAAATTAGGTTAAATTACTTTCCTTTTTTTTTCTTTTATAAAACTTTTGTTTGTGATAAAAATGAAAAACGTCAAATCTTTGATTCAATTCTTATAAGAAAGAATTCATCAAAACTACTTGGTACATTAGTAAATTCCTATATTTGTGTGGAATCCTTATGTCATTAAATTTTTTATTTTAGCCAAAACGTCAAAATCTAAATGGATATATCAATATGATAATTGGTTGACACGTAAGTCTCTTGAGACTTTTGCCTTGATTCCCTTTTTGTTTTGTATGTTTTTGACCAATGACTCTCTCTCTTACCGAAGGGTATAGCCATATACCATAAATAGGAAGGCATGGCCTTGAGCACAACTCCACATAGAATCACATTCAAATCTTTTTATCTGTAGAGCTATCTTCGTCGACGTCAGGTTTTACTAATATTTCTATCCAGGCAGGGATGGGCAGGAATCGCTTGCAACACCAAGTTGCCTGCATGAGAAGGTCCCTATTTGATCAGGTCGTCTCTCGATTTTCAATATTCGTACATTCTCAATTTCATTTTCCTTTTTATTTATTACCAAAACGTCGTTGCTTCTCTTCGTTTTAGCCTTTAATAAGTCAACATTGAAAAAGATGATAAATTTTCTGGTTTTTTTGTTTCAATTAATATTTTATGAATTTTTTTAATTAACGTAAACTTTGAATTGGAAAAAAAAAAACCACGTACTGAAATATACCTAAAAACACGTTTCTTTGTTTTTTAGTCTTTTTTCCTTTATTTCTATCTTCAGTTTCCTTAAAAAGCCAATATGCTATTGGACTTCACATGACGCCCACTCCAAGCATTTTCCAGAATATATAATCCTATGTTCGACAAAAAAGTAAAAAGAAAATAACTCAACGACAAAAACAAGAAGGGTGCGGCGTCGTTTCGAAACCTCAATCTATTTCGCATTTCTTTACGTGCCTCCAGGCACGGGGCCAAAGGAAAAAGAGCATCAGGCTTTAACTGATTCTTCTTTGCTCTTTTTCTTTTTATATAATTTTTAAACAGACAAGCTAGTATTCCACTTATAAATAAAAGATAAAACACTTTGTTCTTCACTAATTGAGCCCCTTCATTTGACTCATCCAACACAATCCATAAATCATTTTCAAGTAAATTTTTCTACTTTTCTTTTCTATCCTTAATTTATCAACAAATCAAGTAAAATGTGCATATTGAAGCATTGTTATAGGGATTCCTTGACGAGCAATTCATCCAGCTGGAGGAGTTACAAGATGATGCCAGCCCTAATTTTGTACAAGAAATTGTTACACTATTTTACACTGATTCAGCAAGATTGATTCAGAACATCGAACAGGCACTGTAAGGCCAACATTCTCGTGACAATCATCAATATTAGTTGAGAATTTGAGGTTACTGAGATACACTGCAAATTAAAGTTTCCTCTAATTACTATAGACTTGTATAAATCCATGCAGGAACAATGGGCCTATTGACTTTAGTAAACTGGATGATTACATGCATCAATTCAAGGGTAGCAGCTCCAGGTAAACTCTTAAATACCCAAATTAAAAGACAAAAAGTTAAATCGAATTTATACATATTAGTAGAAATATAATTGGTTTTCTAAGTTACTTGCTAATGGTTGAAGCATTGGAGCTAAAAAGGTGACCGATGAATGCAAAGTGTTCAGAGAATACTGCAGTGCAGAAAATGCTCAAGGGTATTTTCTTGTCTACTTCCTTTTCCTTTTCCTTTCTTCAATTCCATACATAGAGATGCTTAACTCATGAACTGCTCCCGGTGGCCGGCATTAAATAAGCAAGCCCTTTCTGAAGTGAATTCAATACCTTGCTTTTGTAGATGCATTAGGACTTTTCAGCAAGTCAAGCAAGAGTATGCAATCTTGAGGAGGAAGCTCGAAGTTTACTTCCAGGTCTTCCCATTTTTACCTATATCTCTTATTTGTGCTGTCACCGGCATGGTTTTAGCTTCTAATTACTTCGTCTGGTTTTTATGCAGATGGTGAGACAGGCTGATGTTGCTCACACACCATGAGGTGCCTGGCCTGTCAGGTGCTGATATAAATGGAGATATATAAACTGATATAGCCTTCACTAAAATTAGTTCCATTACCATGGAAACAAGGATCCTTTGTCGATGATGCATGAGTAACTATGTCCTGAATATCTAAATATCATCAATAATATGCCACTTTATATTTCCCACGGCTTTTTGATCAAGTTGTTTCCCTGTGCCCGAACTAATATTTCCTTTGGTTTGGTGGGGGTATATACATTGAGTGCATCGCAAAACTTAATGGAAAGTTGACGGTCTTGTTAGTGGCCAGATCTCAAGCTCCAAACTTAAGGTCTCCTGGGCGAGAGGTCATGGTCATCCCCGCACTTCGAAGTTGAGAGGAAATGAAGGGTTCAGGTATGGGACTATGGGGTGGTGGTGGTTTGTCAAATTCAACTATTCAACTTCTCTCCATGCTTTCAAGATTTGAATTTTGAAAAGTCTTGGGCTTTTGTTGTGTGTTGGATAGACAGCCCCAGATTTCCCATTTGAACCCACTCACATGATTCTCGTATTACTGTATTTCTGGGCCCAAATTTGCATAGTGTCTAGAGAGAGAGGGAAAAGGACTAAAACAGAATTAGAGTAATTATATCCAATCAACGTTTAGAAAAGGTTTGTACCAAAAAAGAACCCCGCACACAGTAGTTGTCTTGTATCCTGCTAGGTGAATACCTAGGGCGTTGAGAAGACCAAGCCATCATTTAGCAGTAAACGAATTACATAATTTTCTTTAAAATCATCATCACATCTCTTTTACTTCAGGTTTTTATGTAAATATATGAACAGAATAGAATTTTCTTCGTAAAAATCGTAGTACAATCGATTTTACAGGTGCAAAAATAAAGCACACTGATATAGTAGTTAATGAAACAAGGATGAGAGGGAGAATTGGAAAGAGAGAGAGAGAGATTGGTTGGCTGGTTAGCAGGCAAACTTGTAATGATTATACCGATCAAGAAGTAAAGAGAATTAGAAAAAGGGGGGAATAAAGCGAAAAAGGTCCAAAAGGGCTCCTCTAAAGTGAAGCTGGGAATTATCAAGGCAGGCAGTGATGGATCATATCTTAATAAGTGGGATGTTGGGGCTCCACCATTACAGATGGTGAGCGCAAAAGGGTTGTTCTGCAAATAATGATGACCAAGACTTTAGTTTCGTTTTTTTCTTTTCCCCCAATATTCATTGAACATTTCCAGTGCCTACTTTGTGAAAAAAGAAGGAAAAATATATACAAGCCTGAAAGTAACTTGATTGTCCGAAATGCTGAACCCATCAAGCAAAGGTAGGCTTCTCCACCCATCCAAGAAACGCGGATTGCAGAAAGGCATGCCTCCAAGAGTGTTTTTTAGGGTCAACAATTTAATAATGACTGCTAAGAAGCCCTTTGTAAAATGTAATTATTACTTCGAGTTCTCTTTTAAATCAGGACCTAATCAGGATTGTAGTTCTCAGTTCAACAACGTTCTGGACATATGGGATGAGTTGACTGGGTTTACTAACTAGTGGACTAATTGTAGTGAAAGGTTGACTAAAGGTATGGATACGGCACATGGTTTTTTCTTCCTTCTTTGGATGAATCCTATGTCGTGGAAAGCATTTGATTATCACACACACTTTTCTCTTGCTCGGTTGCTATTGCCAATAATTATGGAGTAGCTGGCTAGACAAACACCTGTCCAAGATTCATAAATCATACTACATGGTATAAGTAGGAGACAGGGTTAATGCGTCTTTTATACCCAGAAAAGAGAAGTATATATATATACCCAAAAAGAAAAAAAGAGAGAAAAACTTATAGGTGTAAAGAAATATTGTTTGTCAGCAATCAGCTTAATACTACAGTAGAGGGGAAAATGTTAGTGGGTATTTTGTTTAATTTTGTATGTATTTAATCAAAATGTAAAATGTAGGCCTCAGGTTTGCATTATCAGAGAAAATGAACAACAATGCTGTCTTTATCATGTGCCATGTCCATGTGCCTAAGCTTAGGATAAGCATCATACGAGTCTAGACTAGCATTGCTTCTTGACAAAAGAAGAACACAACAATGTTGTCTTGTCTAGGTTATGCATCAAAGTATATGACCACAAATTCCATTATTTCCAAGCTGTTGCCTGCCTCAATGCTTTATTTTCCATTTCTACTGTGGTTGAAAGAAAAAAAAAAACCTCTCTGCAGTTTCTTTCTGTCTGTCTATACTATACTCAGTCTCAAGAGGAAACTAGAAGAGAATAACTGAAAGCAGTCAAAGAGCCGCCTAACTATATCTTTCCCACGAGCTTGCCATATATCACCAAGTTTTCTTCTCGGATTGGCGTGGTTGCTGGATGTGTCTGGTTGTCCTTTTCCTTAGAAAGCAGCAAAACTCATTGATAGGCTGGAAATAGATAGATTTTGTAGACTGTTGGTTTGTAGATTGTTTCAGCCTTAGGTAGACATAAGTAGGCATAGCTAAAAATATCCCGTGAGCTTCTGTTTTGCCTGATCCTAGCCTGCAGTTCTCTTATTTACATGAATCATTTTGTTTCCTGATTGAAGTTCTGTTACCAGAAAGGATTCAGTAGTTTTCTCTGCCCTTAGCCTCCACTCAACTAAACTTATTTTCTAAGAATTTTTTTTTGAAGATTTATTTTCTAAGAATTAAAATATAGTTTCTTTTTCCAACCAGCTAGGATCTCTTTCATTTTCCCTTCTTATAGTGGCTAAGTAAGATGGAGGAATATCCTCGATTGCTGAACCTAAATCCTATGAACAAGGAATGGCTTGTAAACCATAAAGTATCAGAGGACAGAAAGTTGGAGTTGAGGCTTGGTCCTCCAGGAGAATTCCTTGGCTGCAACAACAGTTCAACTCATGGAACAAAGAGAGCTTTCCAACACACAGCTGAAACAAGAATAGCAGAGAAAGACCGGTGGAGAGATGGTAGTGAAAACCAATGCCAAAAGCTTTCGTGTTTTGCAAAAACAGGCGATGCGGTAAATTGTACTCCATCTCCATGGTCATCTGGCTCTATACCATATTCTGCCTTTCAGAGAGACTCCCAGATGGAGTCACAACATTCAAAGGCTTCATTTTTCCAAAACTTACCAATCTCCAAGAACCTTGCTGGCATGGCTGAGGACTTCTCACAGCCATGTAGCTCTAGGGGGGCAGAGGTGCAGTTTCCACATAGGAAGGCATGTTCTAGTCTTGCTACTGCTGATGCAGATACCGCCACAAACAATACCTCCAATAAAAGGTTGTTATGCTTTAACTTTTAATACTTTGCTTGTATTAGGAAAAAGAATTTACTAAAGGCCATTTTACATGTTGGTTCTTAACAAAAAGCTAGAGAAAGATATTATTCTGATCTTTAATTTAGGATAAAAGAAAACTGTATTCTCTTAGTGAAAATGAAAGTCTATTAAAATGTCAGCAACTTTAGGCAAAATGGCACCAACTCTTTGTCCTAGGCGATGAGTATGGTTTGATTCTAGCATGTGTGGGGTGGGAAAGGTGTTTCTGTGGTTTGTATTGAGTAGTAATAAATGCTGTGAAAAAGGTCTTTTATAAAGTTGTATTGGTTAGCCCCTGGCTGATGCCACTGAAAGCTAGATCATTTTTCTTATCTGCTCCTCTTACTGTCTCAAAATGAGCAGAATAGCATATTCCCCAGTTGTTGGGTGGCCTCCAATTCGGTCATTCAGGAAAAATCTTGCAAGCAGCAGCTCGTCCAAGCCAGCTTCTGAATCACCAAATGAAAAGGACACTGGAGGAAAACCAGAAAATTCCAAAAATCAGTTGTTCGTGAAGATCAACATGGAAGGAATTCCTATCGGAAGGAAAGTGAATCTTAGTGCCTATAACAGCTACGAGGAACTCTCACTTGCTATAGATGAGCTCTTCAGTGGTCTGCTTGCAGGTTGCCTTCAAACCTGATCGTAGAAAATGTTCCACAGATGTTACTTAAAACATTTTCGTAACGTCTTCCTGTATGTTAGCAAACATTGACTGGTTTTTTACAATTACATCCAGCTCAAAGAGATTCATCTGCCACTCAAAATGAGCACAAGATTGAGGAATTAGCAAAAGCAGATGCAGGTTCATTAGCTGGAAGTGGGGAATACACTCTAATTTATGAAGATGATGAAGGAGACAGGATGCTTGTTGGGGATGTCCCATGGCAGTAAGCATTTTTCTCTTTATTAGTCTTTAGTTTATCAGATCAGCTTACACAAGTTAGATTCTTACAAATGAAACCTTCAACTATGATTCAACTGCAAATTTCAGTACAAAAACATTTGTTTCTTCAGGATGAAAACTTGGTGGCATACAATCTGTTATTCAGTAAGTGTAATGACTATGATATTCTATCATGATTCTTGAAGCCACCACCTTTACATAAACTTGCTATACTCATTGAATCAAAGAACGAATTCTTGATATCCTTTTATGAGAATTGATCTTTTTATATTCCCATTCATTTTGATCCTGGAGTTCATCTACTTGGCAGCATGTTTGTTTCTACTGCAAAGAGGCTGCATGTATTGAAGAGTTCTGAACTTTCAACTCTACGAAGTAAGTTACTAGAACTGAAAATTGTCTATTTCTGTTAGCCGACTTTCTAAGATAGCTTAAAAGTTTGGGGAATTTGGCTGCTTTTCAGTTGGTAGCAATGATCAAGAAAAGACACCACTTGCTCCTGCTGTGCAAATTTGAAGATGACTTTTGAGTGGGGAATTTTCTTTATCTTCGAGTGGAGAAGTTATGGTGGCACCAACTTCAAATTTGGGTTCAAAACTTCAAAATCTATCATTTGCAATCCTTTCATAAAAGTTGACATCATTTCTAATTTTCTATGGTTCTTCTGAGTTCTGAGCTTTGATGTTCATAAATAAGTTTGTAAATATATGATGGACTACCTGAGATGAACTACTTGTATTTTCAATTATACGTTTTTTTTTTTTTTTGTCCTTTTAGAAGTCAACTAGGTATTTGGAAATGGAAACTTGATGGGACCTGATCTCTTCAAGTGCTTGTAATTGACTTGGATTTTGGTCTACTGATATGTATAATGTTTTTTTCTTTTCTGAAATGAAAAGACTCACTGTTACCTGATGATTGAAAAAGAATTAATTTCAACTAGCCAAAGTCCAACCTTAAGAACTTACTAAAAAATTATAGCACTAACCACTGAATGAATGAAAATAAAAAGTTAAATTTGATTAAAACCCAAAAAATTCAATAACAAATGAATAGTAATAAATTAGCCATCAAGTGCTTTTTGTAAAATGTTATGAATTTCAATTAATATGTTATATCATCATTCAATATAATATTACGTGTCATGTCAATATCATATGATATAAAATGATAATTAATAATGATTAGTCAATCATTAATTATAAAAATATATTTGACTCAAAATGAAAGTATAAAAATTTAATTAAATATAATAAAAAATTTTATTTAAAATTTTTTGAAATGTTTATAAATTTTTTAAAATATTATACTAAAATTGTGTTTATATATATAATTTTATCTTAAAAAATTAAAAAAAAATAAGAGAGGAGTACAAGTAGCCTCTAAAGAGGAGAGACCAAAGTAGCCAAAAACCAATGGCCTTCAGTTCCACTACGTGAAGCCATGCGGCCCATTTACAAAACAAACACAGAGAGGAGAACCCAATTCCAAAAGGGAAAATTCCCATTCCAAGGTTCTAGGGTTTACTGATATTTTATTTTCCCGTTTGCTGTTTAATAAATAATCAAAATTTTTATGACAAAATCCCTCCCCATCCAGTCAAGGCCTCAGGGTTTCTAGCAGATCGGCACCGAGGTAAAAATCCATACTTTCATTGATCAGAAACAACAAGGTTATTGTTTTTCTTTGTCCTTTCCGTTTTTTCCCAAATATGTTATCGGTTTTGTCGAGACTGATCGTTCACCATCTGAAGGTGATATGTTTTCTAGTGTTTTTCTCTGTTCGTGTATTTGTCCCTTGGGTTTTAGCTTGGATCGCTTGTTATGATCGTTTTCTTTGAAAAAAATCAGTTTTTTTTTTTTATGTAACTTGAAATTAGCTGGTGAGCTTAGAAAAGAAAAGAAGAGTGTCCCAAAAACATATACTATGTAAATCTGTGTCCTTGAAAGTTTTGCATTTATTAGTTTTTATGTCTTCCTCTATTGATTTTGTTTGGTTTTATAGGTCATTGAATTTGGTAAATAACGTTAGGTTGGTGCAGCCAAATTAGATTAGCTAGTTTGCTGAAATCTTCGTCTTAATCAGACCTATGTTTAATTTGTCTTGAAATAAATCCTTCTTGTTTGTCAAATTTTGAGCAATTATTCTGACAGGTGAATTTTGTTGGGAATTTTGAAACTTGGGTAGTTTTTGAATATAAAGGCGCCATCTTTCTGAACCATGGGGACCCCAGAAACTTCCCGAGAGCCATGCCCAGATCGAATTCTTGATGATATTGGAGGTGCTTTTGGTATGGGTGCTGTTGGAGGTGCAGCCTTCCACTTCTTGAAAGGCACAATGAACTCCCCTAGTGGTGCTCGGTTGATTGGAGCAACTCAAGCTGTGCGTATGAATGCCCCTCGTATCGGTGGTAGTTTTGCTGTTTGGGGTGGTCTTTTTTCCACCTTTGATTGCACGATGGTGTACATCCGGCAGAAAGAAGATCCATGGAACTCGATTATAGCTGGTGCTGCCACTGGAGGGTTTCTTTCAATGCGTCAAGGACTTGGTGCTGCTTCCAGATCAGCAATGTTTGGTGGGGTTTTGCTTGCCTTGATTGAAGGAGCTGGGATCATGTTGAATAAATTTCTTAGTCAACCGCAGATGCCTATTATGATTGAAGAGCCAGCACCAAATGTAGCTGGTATGCCTGGATTTCCAATGGGGCAATTGCCAAACCAAGCACCTATATCAGTTGACAGTTTGAGGCAGGGCTCACCGTCATCAACATCATCACCGTCATCATCATCAGCTTCCTCATCTAACTCTTCGTCTTCATGGTTTGGAGGACTTTTTGGAGGCGGAAAGAAGCAGGAGTCAGCAACAAGTAGTGGAAGTAAGACACAGGTTTTGGAGAGCTTTGATGCTCCTCCTGTGCCATCATTTGAATACAAATAAAGTGGTGACTAGCCATTTTCTCACTGTTGTCAACAGAGCTTAACTTCTGCCTCTAAAATCCCGCTTTTATTTTAGTGCTTTGAAGTGTTTGAACCTATCGAGAGTTGAATTTATCATTATAATTGAATCAATAGTTGTTATTGCTTTCTATTCTTCTTTCCCCATTCAAACCATACATCTACATGTCTATGCAGCTGATTCACTTCAGTCAAATGATACCCAATGTTTTTGGATCTCTTAACTTTTCATGGTTGAATTTTACTTCTTGCAAACTACTGTTTAAACATTAGGCTACATTATTGCATTTAATATAGTAATTTGCTCAGTGCTCTATGGCTTTCTTCTAGTGATATGATTTTCTTGTTACGATCATTTCAGAATAAAGCTTCTCATTGTGAATGCTTAATGAAGTCCTAGAAAGGCATGGAGCCATGGACAATGGAGGGTTTTTGAAGGGTTTTTGGAATGTTTTGAGAACAGGATTTATGTCAATCACCCTTTTTAGTTGTTAATGAGTATATGCAGACTTCAGGCTATAAATATACATTTATGTAAAGGAGAAACACTGTAAGTGCAGGCCATGCCTACGCCCAAACTTCTAAGGATAGTGGGCCTCACTGGGCCCATTTCCTCCCAGGGAAAAAATTTTGGGTTATCCGCTTGGCTATGAGATGTGGCCTATTCTGCTTTTGTAATTATTGATTAACGTTTTTTTGCTTGGTACAAATAATATTCGATTTTCTTTCTGTTTCTTGATTTTGCTTAATTGTACAAGTAAATAAAATATGTTAATGCTTTTCTTTTTGCACAAAAAAGTTGTCACTTGCTTCTTGCTTGCAGAAAAGTGAAAGTAGAAGAAAAGCCCTGTAAATAGTAAAAAAAAAAAAATTTCCAAAAGTAACCTCAATCTTAGCTAATAAAAGCATTCTTTACATGCGCCTTTTAGACTCTCAAACATGACCTAAAAGAGCGCATAAATTCAATGTCCATAGTGTATAGCAAGGAGTTGGTGAAAAGTGAGAATAAAGTAAAAGAAAAACCCCTCAACGATTTGCACATTCCATATGCAAAAGTGCAATGAGGTAGATGATGTTCAATAATTTTGATCAACATTCCCTAAACCACAAGGTGTGACAAAGATTAAAATCACGTTACCGTATTATTAACGAATTATTTTATATTATATAATTGAAACTGTAAAAATCTAACAATAAGTATGTCTTAATATAAACGAAGTTCGAACATTCTTTAAGATTAATCATGTTAAATAGAGAGGATAATCGAAAAAAGATTTAAAGGTGGAACGGTTGAATGCCCATATTTTGAGACATTAACAGCAACATATTGTTAGCATGTGCGAGCCCCCTGCTTTCTCAATGAGTAAAATGAGTATAAATAGGAGTTTAGGTAGTCTTTGATTCTTTACTATTCAATAGTTTCTTGTCTTGTTTTCTCTTTTGCTTCTAGCCTTTGCTCCCTTCATCTCAGTGGCAAATACGACTGCATGGATCTAACCATCAAAACGCAACAAGTAACGCTATTCCTCAAAATAAGCCAACTTGTATAGTAAGTCTCTTACACAAGTTGAGAAAGAAAGTTTACATTGTAGAGAGAAGAGAAGATGCAGAGTGTTCTCGATCAAGAAATGCAGCTTGAGATATATGTGAATCTGGTTTGGAAACTCACAAAGCTGGAGATGGTGTGTTTGATGATGGAAAAACAAGAAGAACTGGTACTCTCTCCTCTCTCTGTCTCTGTCTCTCTAGCACATAAAAGTCCAACTTCCTGCCCAAGGACGGATACATACCGAGGCATGGGGGTGCTTACTCCCCACCAGTTGAAATTTTTCTAATTATATATATATTGTTTTAAAAGCAAGTGATATCTCCGTGTTTTCTTCCAATCCTCTGTCAAAATGAAATAAATGCGAAAGGCTTATGCTTATCACTTATGGAAACAGACAAATACTCCAAAGACAGATCCATCAATAATTAATAAGTACTAATTAAGCAGTATATAACACTGTGATTTAAAAATTTTAAAAATCAAGATTATAACGATATAACTCAAGATAAGACAAACTATATAATAAAAATTAACAAAAGAAAATTACATTTTAAGTGATAAAAGTAAAAAGAAAAATAAGCTTCAACTGTAATAAGTTAGAGGTCATTTTCAACTATGAATATCATAAAAAATAAGTTTAGGAATAAGATGAAGGATGATTTTTTCTACTGACTGCATGGTTACTTATATTGAAAGAGCGATTGTTGAAAAGTTTGACACAATTTCAATTATTGATGAATTTTATGACATGAAAGAACATTATGTTCAAATTCGATAAATTACAAAAAAATATTATATATATACTTTTTAATTTAAATTTTTTGTATACATGAATGTATTAGTTTTTTTTTAATTTTTACTCTTCAGGAATTTAATCCTAGATCTGTCAATATACCTGCCTTAATCTCATGCATGCATGTGTAGCATTTCAATCATTACATAACCCGACTGTTAAAATCAGATCTAGTAGTTGTAAATGGTAATAGTTTAGGCATCAAGTTAATCCATTTCATTTAAAGATTTTAGCAAGCATCGGTTCGATGGGATGTCCTCTGTCGTTTGGTAAAAGGAAGTACTAGACTCAATGAAACAAGGCTGTGATGTGGATAGGCAATAGTGCAAGAACCACTCTTAACTGGGGTGGGGGTTGGGGTAGACTTAACCGCAGCAGACTAGGTTTGGAGAATGTTTACAGCAATGGGTAGTACGGCATTTTCTTCTTGCGTATTCTAGCATTTTGATTGTAATCCAACTAAGAAATCTGATCAAAATCTTTGACTTACAAGAAAATCACATGCTTTTTTTTTTGAAAAGCAACAAGAAAATCACATGCTAAAGTGTCTTACTTTATCTTTCTGTGAATTTCCAGTATGCTCTGAAGTCATCGCCGCCTGACAATAAGGAGATGAAGAAAGCTAACATGAAAAGGATGCTTACATCAAAGTACTTCAATGTAAACATTGATAAATCGAACGTCGGGATATGTAGTCGCTAAACCAGTATTTTACCGTGGTTGAATCATTGATTAGCCTGAATCAAAGTTTGTAACACAAGAGTACCCAATCAGCATTATGAGGAAAAGTAGTTGAATATCAACTTATTAAGAGCTTTTGTTTGGCCTTATATTTTTTTAATTTAAAAATTATTATGAAATTTTTATAAAAAATAATAATTTTTAAAATTAAATTAAAATTATTTGGTAAATTTTTTTTATAAGTTCTTTTCTATAAGTTATAATTTTTGTTAAAATTATCATAAAATGTATTTTTTTTAAGAAGATAATATTGTAATTATTTTTAACAAATGAAAATTTTTTTAAACAAAAATAAATTTTTTTTTTGTATTTTTTAAAAGAAAAGAAGAAAAAGTTCTTATTGAAAATTTTTTTTAAGTTTTGTTCTTAAAAAAAATTATTTTTTTTAAAAAAAATTTATCAAAAGATCATATTTGACTTAATTTTTACTTTTAAAAAATAAATAAATTAAAAAAAAATTAGACCAAATATGCACATGCTAACTTGGAGACAATTATTGGTGGCGGTGGCAACCTTCCTTTTGGACTCCTTGGATTACTTTCCTAACTCCAAAACATTAACCAAACACGGCAATATGCTTCCCTCCAATTTAGTTGCATGGGATGTCCTTCACTTACCGTCTACTAAACAACCCCTAAAGGTTGAATCATGCTCGCCAAGCCATTACTCAAATATATATATATGATCACAATCACAATCCCATAGCTGTTCAGGCCAGCATGCTACTCTAGGGTCCCTGCAACTGTAAACATTGATTTCATAGTCATTAATTTTACCAATTATTTATAAATAAATTATTAATTATTTTTTACTCTATTATAAATAATTTTATAACTTTTATATAATGTATCTTAATGAATGATTAGTAATTAATTGAGTAATTATTAGTTGCTAAAAAGATATGTTGAAATTCACGTGTTTTTTCTTTTTTAATTTTATGATTTCAAAATTTATTTATTTAATTTTTAATTAGTTATATAGTATATTGTTTTCTATTAAAAATTATTGATATAATTTGTTTTAATTTTAACGTTATTCATGAAAATACATGTTCTTTTACTTGCATAAATTTCATATCCTCAATCTTTAAATTAATATTAACTAATTATAAATTTATCAAATCTTGAATTACAAACTTTATTATTATTATTATTATTATTATTATAATTATATTTCAAATCTCATATCAGTAAGAGATAAGATGAGCTTTGGGTATATAAACAGAAGTCATTAATCATTTATCAATGCACCCGAGCATTTGGCTCATTGGTTGGTGCATGATCCCCCTGTCTATAGAGTAAAGTTCGAATCCCTTCTCTCCTAATTATAAAAAAAAAAAAATCATCTATCAAGCATCTCTTTTGGATTGAGAATATAGACCTGTGATTTATAAACTTACTTAAATTTTATTTTTAGAATTTAAGACCGCACGAGATTAAATTTAAGTTTCAGTACTCACATCAATATTTTATTACTTATTAGGTTTATCTTTTGGATTGAAAACATAAAAGTTCGTAATTTATAAATTTATTTAAATTTTATTTTTAGAGTTTAAGATCGCATGAAATTAGACTTTAAATTCCGAACCATGATATAACATACTTGTAACAAAAATTAATTATATTTAAACCGATGAAAGTACTGTGATGCCCACAATTAAGAGATTAAGAAGTTTTAACACTGATCCAATGTGAAAGTATGAACATATTACTATCCAAAATCCAAATCCTCCATATATCTGATTCCTGAACCTAATGCTTTTGAAACACCCCTAACTCTAAGCCATTAATGATCAAATGGTTTTGACTCGAGTCTTGCACATAGTTTTGGCATGTTGTGGATTTTAAATACCATTATGCTGCCTCAACAACCGCACAACGTTTTCCATCCTCTCTACTTCCATTCCTCTAATCGTGATTGGCGACATTCTCGATTAATTTGTTCCATTTGAAAAAGACAGGACCCTTGCCTTATTGACTGGTTATTGATACCACCCCATGTTTTCCACATAATGGAGGAAGGGACCCTTCACTTTGCAATTAAGGCAAAAGCTGAAACTAATTAGATTTGAATTGTCCTGATGAGGGTTCCTCTCTCTTGGAAAATTGAATGTGGTGGGATTGGTGGCTCTCAAATCCCAAGTTTTCTTTCATTATTTTCTACGATTGCAATCTACTTTCCAAGGAAAGTGGTTATGGCACTTGCAATCGAAACATTTATATCTTTTTTTTTTTCTGCAATAATGGTAGAAAAAATGGGGCATCGCCTAACATCTAGAAATTGGATCAAAGACACAGATAGATTTTTCCACTTCCAAAACCCTTACCTCTGAATGGCTTAGCTCAGAGAAGTAAAAATTAAACCTTCCACTTACTCAAAAGTATTGATTTGAAGGACACAAATAATTACTCATTCAATTAAAAGATGAATGGATGCTAAAAGTAAGTTCAAAGTTTCAAAATTCCTCAACCCCCCTGCATATATTCCAATATCACCTAATATTTATTATCAACTTTCTTGTCATTATGAGGCATGAAAGTAGCACTACTTTTTTGAACTGAAAAGGCTTTTGTCTGTAATGTAAAATTTCCTACCTAACTACAAAAAATCAAGCCCTGAGGGCAGTCGACAACTAAAGCCAGCAAAAAAATCTGCTGAATAAGGTTGGAATTTTGCCCTGGCTTGTAGAAAGATATAAACCCAAATTTATTATATAACCACACAATGCAAACATACTTACATCAGCAAGTACGGCATGCACATCCAAATTGGACATTTTAATAAATAGTCAGCAAATACCAAATCAAATGGTAGGGAATTAGTATTTGCGCACGTGCATAATGGTTAATGTTGATGGAGTGCAATATTTTCTTCGTATTTAACCATATATATATATATATATAATGTACGTCCATTTGTCCACTGAAGCAACTTTTCAGCTTTTTTTTAAGCCATATACTTTTAATTAAATCCGGCGTCAAATAAAATATTAGTCCCATTGGAACTGGCCAACGACTGTTGAGGAGTATGGGATGAGCGATCCTTTTCCTCGTCTTCCTTCTAGACAAAAGTGGGAAAAGAACTTAGAACGAAAGTTAGAATAAAAAATTAAAAGCTAGATATCGTTCAACACATTGACCAAACCATGTAAAGCCAATTTGAATAGTCAAAGCATTCAAACCTCTTTTTTTCTTTTTTCAAACAAGAAATTAATGAGTGCAAGAAATACAAGTATAGGAAGCTTCTCCTCAGTTGGCAATTACGTTTTGTGTTGCATCAATCATTGACGTGATGCTGCTGCGAGTTGACTGACTGACTCGAAAAAAGCTTTTCTGCGGCTTATACTGAAGTTGGGCCAATGCTGAACAAAGCTCCTTTTTCTTCTTTGGTAATGAAGCATTTACAAGTAAATCCTCAATTCAGAATGAATACTTGTTATATATTTTTACCCATTTATGAGTTGCTAATGAATTTCATAAAAAGTATGAAACAAATTTTCTCTTTTTCTACCGTCAGAGCTCCCTAGCCAACTCTCACTGTAAAGCCGAGCCGGAATCGGCTCAAGTCAAGCGGCAGCCCATGTTGGTTGACCATCACACCAAGGCTTTCACACAAACAAAAGGGTCATGGATTTGCAGCTAATTGCGGAACTGCCTCTCGAACTGCATTTACTGACAAGCTTCGTTTGGTACTTTGCACGTTGTTGGAAACCATAATCAAGATTTAAATATAGAAAAAGAAGTGAAAAAGTCGAACCTGAAATCCATAGGAAGATTGATTATAGAGAAAAATAAAATAAATTAAAATACTCGAAACAACAAACCCACAGTACAAAATGACATGGGATACTACTTGATTTATGCCTGAAAGACGATACATCCTGGAAAACTCAAAGATTGCTCAGTTTTCTTATTTAATTATTGCAAATGGATCTATCTGATTTTAATATCAGATAAACACAGAATGATGATTTTTTTCCTTTTTTTTATTCCTAAACAGCCAATATTAAGTGAGGTTAATTAAGCAAAGATTGTAGAGTAGAAACGAAGACAGTACAAGTGGGACCCTTACGAGGATGACATGGTTGACGCGTGTAATAAACGGAACTCTTTGCCAGGACTTGACTCGCAGGAAGTTTCCCTTACTTATAGCCACACGGATCAGTGTCTATCCTGCCCGAGGCCAGAGCCCCAACGACAATTTGAAAACCGGTTTAACCACACCTTTTTCCCGGCAGAAGAAATAGCAGCATCTTGCCGGAACTAACCATCTGAAATAACTCGAAATGTCTGAATTACCCTTATCACTTCTCTTCCTCCTCTTCTTCTCCATACCCTTCAATGTAATTTCACAAGACATAAACACAGAACGAACTGTTCTTCTCAACCTGAAACGACAACTGGGCAATCCACCGTCCCTCGGACACTGGAACTCCTCATCCTCACCGTGTGATTGGCAGGAGATCGGCTGCACCAACAATTCAGTGACCGCAGTTATTCTCCGTAAGATACCCATCACGGTAAGAATTCCCCCAACAATATGTGACCTTAAAAACCTCATTGGCCTTGACCTTTCCTTCAATATGATCCCTGGAGAGTTCCCAACAACACTTTACAATTGTTCAAAGCTCCAATACTTAGACATTTCTCAGAACTTATTTGTTGGTCCAATTCCTGACGACATTGACCGATTATCAACTCTCACTTACTTGGATATTTGTGCCAATAATTTTTCTGGCAATATTCCACCAAGTATTGGGAGATTACCAGAGTTGCAAACCTTAAACATCCACCAAAACCAGTTCAATGGGACGTTTCCCAAGGAAATTGGTGACTTGTCCAATCTTGAGGCTTTGCGCACGGCTTATAATGATTTTGTCCCCATGAAGATACCTCAAGAGTTTGGTCAGTTAAGGAAGTTGCAGTACTTATGGATGAAACGAAACAATTTGATCGGTGAAATCCCGGAAAGTTTCAACAATCTTTCCAGTCTTGTGCACTTTGACCTGTCTGCAAACAATTTGGAAGGTCCTATGCCCAGTAAGTTGCTTTTGTTTAAGAATCTAACCAATCTGTATCTCTTTCACAATAAGCTATCGGGTGAGATACCCAAACCCATCGAGGCGTTGAATTTGGTTGAAGTGGATCTTTCGATGAATAATTTGACTGGCTCCATTCCAGAAGACTTCGGGAAGTTACAATCATTGGTCTTTTTAAACCTAAACACGAATCAGTTAACCGGAGAGTTGCCAACAAGCATCGGCCTACTTCCTAACCTGACAGATTTTCGTGTTTTCAAGAACAAGTTGACCGGATTCTTGCCACCAGAATTCGGCCTTCACTCAAAGCTCGAAGGATTTGAAGTGTCGCAGAATCAAATCAGCGGCCCACTGCCTGAAAATTTATGTGCTGCAGGTGTTCTACAAGGAGTGGTTGCACATACAAACAACCTCAGTGGGCAAGTACCAAAGTCGCTTGGAAATTGCCCTACTTTGCGCACTTTTCAACTTCAGAACAACAAGTTCTCAGGTGAGATTCCTCGAGGTTTATGGACAACCTTCAATTTGTCGAGCTTGATGTTAAGCAACAATTCCTTTTCGGGCGAACTACCAAGTGACCTCGCGTGGAATATGTCAAGGCTGGAAATTAGTGACAACAAGTTCTCCGGTGAAATTCCTACCGCAGTTGCATCTTGGTCAAATTTGGTTGTCTTTAAGGCGAGCAACAATCTATTTTCAGGCAAAATTCCAAAGGAGATAACAAATCTTTCTCGCCTTAATACTCTGTCTCTCGACGATAATGATTTTTCTGGTGAGCTACCCTCTGAAATAATCTCATGGAGATCGTTAGTTACTTTAAATGTCTCCAACAACAAGCTTTCTGGTAAAATCCCTGCTGCAATTGGGTCTTTACCTGACCTGATTAACTTAGATTTATCAGAAAACCAGTTGTCTGGTGAAATACCTCTTGAAATTGGCAACCTGAAGCTGACTTTCCTCAACTTGTCATCCAATCAACTTACTGGGAAGATCCCGAATCAGTTAGATAACCCTGCATATGAAAACAGTTTTCTGGACAATGCAGATCTGTGTGCAGATGTTCCAACTCTAAAGCTTCCAGACTGCTATACCAAACTCGATGAGCCCGAAAAATTGTCCTCTAAATATGTTGCCATGATTATAGCACTTGCCATCCTTGTTTCCCTGGTTATCCTTCTAATGACCTTGTTCGTTGTTAGAGATTGGAGGAGGAAAAAGCGCGGACATTATCTAGCAACATGGAAGCTGACCTCGTTCCAGAGATTGGATTTTACAGAGGGAAACATACTGTCCAATTTGACAGATAGTAATCTAATCGGAAGTGGTGGCTCGGGTAAGGTCTACAAAATCGACATTAACCGTTCAGGTAAATCTGTTGCCGTGAAGAAAATTTGGAATAGTAAGAAACTGGATCACAAGCTTGAAAAAGAGTTCTTAGCAGAAGTTGAAATACTGGGCAACATTCGCCATTCCAACATAGTGAAGTTATTGTGTTGCATTTCCAGTGAAGATTCAAAGCTTCTGGTATACGAGTACATGGAGAATCAGAGCCTTGATAGATGGCTTCATGGGAAGAAGAGGAGGTCAGTGTCAGGGACGAATTTGGTTAACCGTGCTGTCCTGGATTGGCCAACAAGGTTGCAAATTGCTGTCGGAGCTGCTCAGGGCCTATGTTACATGCACCATGATTGCCCTCAACCAATCATCCATCGTGATGTGAAGTCTAGCAACATTTTGTTGGACTCGGAGTTCAAGGCAAGAATTGCAGATTTCGGACTTGCTAAGATGCTAAGTAGGCATGCTACTTCTCATACAATGTCCGCAGTTGCAGGGTCTTTTGGTTACATCGCCCCAGGTAAAAATAGTCAAAACTTGGCTGCTGTGTCCTTTTCTCAAATATATTTGGAATCAGAAAATCTAGAACGTCCCTTTAACACAAAATTGTCATTTGTTCTGCAGAGTACGCATATACAACCAAAGTCAATGCAAAGGTTGATGTTTACAGCTTTGGGGTGGTACTCCTGGAATTGGTGACAGGAAGAGAAGCTAATAGCGCGGATGAGAGTACGAGCCTAGTAGAATGGGCGTGGCAGCGCGACTCAGAGGACAAGCCCATAGTTGAAATACTTGATCCAGAGATAAAAGAACCATCCTACTTGGACGAAATGATTATGGTATACAAGGTAGGAATCGTCTGTACACGTGCATCGCCCTCTACCAGGCCTTCCATGAAGGAAGTCTTGCACGTCCTTAGTAGCTGTGGTACTCCTCATGATAATGGAGCGAAAAATGTGGCAAGCGACTTTGGCGTAGCTCCACTTATTGGCAGTGCCACTTATCTTTCTAGTTACAAGCGCAGTAAGAAGGAATCAGAGGAAGATGATAGAATAATTTACAGTGTCTGATATACCATAACCGTGGTCACTTCATTCAACAGCCCTATATGAACGACCACGTCGACAGGATTCCCGAGAGTGGGAGCAGCTTTGCTCGTGTTATCCACACTTCGGACGATTAACATGGGATCGTCCGAAGAATGGGAACCAGCTTTGCATGTGATTTACGCACTTTTGACGATTAACATGGGATCACTGTCTGCTGAACGTCGAACTGACAGAAGGCAACTTAGTAGTCTCAGATTGTACAGACTTAGCACTATAGATTCTCTTTTCCAATCAATCTGTAAACTTAGACTTTCCAGTATTCTACTCAAGATGCAAATTAAAATTACCTACATTATTACATTCTAAGGATTTGACCACCCAAAATGATTCTGGCAACATTGTAGTTCACAATTCAAATGAGCCAAACACTAACGACGACATTATCATATCAACGAGAAGAACAAGATAGGTATCTTCTAGATCCGCATACTGTCAGTGGGCATGCATGCGAGCATGTGCAGACACAAGTGAAGTGTAAAAGAGTGAGAGATGGAGACAGAGAGAGAGAGAGAGAGAGAGAGAAAGAGATGATTTAACTAATTAAAAAGCATTGATAAACTGTATTAGTGGAAATGTACAAAGGATTACATAAGGTTACAAAGATCTAATGATACAACACCACCCCTTTGTTTATTTACAATTTTCTCAATTAAGAATGACTCATCCATAAACTGAGGCAAGAAGCATGCCACAACACTCAGTGGCAAAAAATGAGATAGCAGTCTTTAAAGCACCAGCACACTTCAATAGCTTCTTGGCCCCTCAGCTAAAACCACACACAGCACAACACACTTAATAGTATGAGCCAAACAACCCAACTCTCCACCACATGGCCAAATATGCTCCCAATCCAGTCACACCCAGGTTCATACCTGTAAAATCATAATGAAAGCCAGCAATTAATGTGACACTTACCGAGGTGCTGGCCCTACCCCTTTGGTAAGAAAGATTCTCCAAATGCATCATCTACAACACATTATGCCATAGACTTCAAACTCAACCTGCTAAAAATAATCAAAAACCAAAAAGAACAGCATAAAGAGATCATAATTTGCATAAACAAAACAGAAGTTCCAAAAACACATGCCTCATCACTGGCTTCTGCAAAGTTTCTGACCTAGCTCCATCTTGAGAATTTACAACCTTTCCAAGTGCGATATTTGGCTATACAAAAAAACAGAGGTTAAAAAGGCAAGTTAGGTCCCCAAAAATTGTCAAGAACAACATAAGAAATAAGAGGGAAGATCATGTATCTGAGCCTTAGACACAAAACAGAGTCAAGAGTCTTAAGCACAGTTACTGGAAACATAGCACGTATGATGGTGGTGCAGGACCTGCCACCACATATGCACCAGTTAGGACATCGGCTGGGTGTAAAAAATTAACATGATAAAAATAATTAAGGAAGACACTTGCAAGATTACATGTAAAATTCTGAAAGATTTCCTAAAAAAGAACACAAGTCACAAGATCCTCAAAGTCATCAGATACAAAGATTTTGTTCCCACACCATCACAGACTAGGTCATGACCATTTATGTGCTCAAATGCTTATTTCTTAAAAATAAAGTATAAGAATGAGAATTGACAGGCACAATGGCCCAACGATATAGAAAAGGAAAAGAAACAAAAATGTAAGAGAATCGCTTCTACTTTATTTTGAGATAAGAAAGTAAAAGATAAGAAAATATTAATTAATTAATGTCCAAAAGTTAGATTTGAAACCTTTAATTCTTCAGACAAGCTGTTTTGGAAAACACCATTTGCATTTAGATGTCCATTTTCCAGAAGTGAATCCAAATCTGCACTGCAGACAACACCCTGCAAAGATCCCTGACTCTCACTATCTCCAGAACTTCCAGTATTCTCATTGCCATCCGCTACAATCTTTAACCCAAATACCTCAAACAGAGAAACTCACCTCGCAATTGAGGTTCTGCGCATTGGAACTTGACCCAAATACACTTTCAGCAATTTCTACTACTGCTGTTTGATTACATGGTTTGACTACCTCTTGATCAACCCCAACGCCACCTCCTTTCCAGTTTAAAATTCTCCTAGAAGATCCAGTCTCTGCATCATTCATGTAAGCTGATCCTAAATCCCCAGTTTTCTCTTGATTCACTCCAGTCTTGCACGTTTCCCTCAATTCAGAATCAGGAACTTCACATGGAGAATGCGACTCTTGCCTTAGAAAAGGTTCCCCCATCTGTTCAGCTGACTCTACATTTCTAACTACAGACAGATTATGTACAACATCTAAAGAAGTCTGCCCACTTAAGGTGAGGGACCCTTGATCAACAGTTCTAGCCTGCTGGATGCTAATCCCCACATTTCTTTTTTCACTGTCCAACAGCCCACTAGACTGCCTAAGCACAGAATTGCTATCAACATCCCAAGTTGTTGGGCGCTCTAGTGTAACCACTTGACCATCGCTAATATGAGATGTTCCACCAGACCTACTTGCACTACTTTCGGGTGAAACAGACTCCAGCCGCTGGGGGCTAATTGAGGACCGCTTATCTGGTTTGTCCATTTTTTCATCCAATGCTTCATCTTCATGTTTTCTCTTAATTTGTCTTTCTACAGACCCTGACTGGGACCTTGTAATATCTTCACAAATTTTCCCAGTCTGCTGGCCAGGATGCCTCGATGATCGAGGCCGTTTATATCCATCAGGGAAAACAAAGGCAGGGAGCTGCCTCCTACGAACATGAGAAACATAAATATCCATTCCTGGTTTCCAATACATGTACATGCTTATCTCCTGTCTGAACTCATCAACTGTCCCACGTATGTCAAATTGTTGACCTTCTTGACCACTCACTCCCTCTTTCCTCTGCAAGCCCATGAAGAAAGCACAATGTGGGAATTGCTTGGACGTATCTACATACTCATTTGGGTAAGGATGGCACTGCAACATCCCATTTGTGTCCCGCTCTATCTGTGGAGTGACATGAAAGAAAGAGGAAAGCTACTCAATGTACTGAACCATCATCTTAAAAGTCCTCATAATGATAAAATAAGCTAAAATGGCTCAAAGCTCAATAGATACTCCTCAAACAGAAAAGTTGATGTTTACCTTCAAGGTAAGCTGTCTAAGTCGTGACTCCACCCAGCCTTTCCATGCCAGCAAATCATCAGCTTCTGCTGAAACTATGTCAACTTGTAGATAGTTTTTATATGCCTCAAAGAAAAGATAAGGTTCAAACAAAGCACTCCATTGAGATTTATTCAGCTCAATCTCCTACATGAAGACAAAATTTACTTCGATAAGGTATCAATAGTTCAATGTAGGCAGCTAGAAGTGATAAAATAACCAAGTGTCCTCTCACCTCACATATTCTATTACCACATTGGAACTGTTCCATCATTACGCGAAGAGTACTTATAGAGACATTGTAACTAGAATTCATGCAAGGGTATGCAGGAGTTATTATTGGCATATGATGAAACCGGTCCCGAGGATTCTTTCGAGGATCCCAAACGGGAAAGCCAAGTTCATCCTCTTCTATTGAACACAACATAACAGGGTTTGGCCATCTCCACTGAGTATATACTCTAAAAAATCGAGAAACCAGCATACTAGGTATTGCATTGGGATACAGCTGGCACACCCGTGCAACCAGAAGCGCCCAATTCACACCACCTAGGAATCCAGTAACCTATTAACAAGTAGATACAAAAAATTAAGAACATGAAATGAAAGCAAAGAAGCCAATGAAAAGGAAACCAATAAACACCAGTCTTACATTGGAATAAACACCACGCCTTTTGGCCCAGAACTTCAAACATCTAAGCGTCATGCGGAAGTGCTAGAATTATACAATGGATTAGAAGACTGAAAAATGCAAAAACAAAACAAGTGTGGGTAGTCATACACAATACTCACCTCAACATTTGGAACGAGTTTAAGGATTTGATCAGCAACCCTGCACCCATTAAGACTTCGAACAGTTTGCTCATCAACATTATGCAGCACAGACCCATGTGAGATATCAAGGTTCTGTTGATTAGTTCAAAAACAGCATAGATATCAACAAGACAGCACTGCATTTTCTAGACATCTTGCTGCAAATTTTACACTTTAATGATATACATATATACATCATAGGAACCAGATAATACACTGAAAATTTTACACTTTTATCACATAAATACATACACCACAGGAACTCTTTTCATAAAACTATATAATGAAAATTCTATTTTGGCCAGTCCTTTCGGCAGTGGTATCATTTCACGTGTCAAACAGAAATTCAGGTAAATATTCCAAGACCCCTCCAACTAATTCATTTTGACCCCTACAAAATCATTTAAATATGCCTTTTCTTTTCTTTTTTCCATTTAAAAAGCCAAAAGTGTCCCTTTTGTGTATTAAAACTCTTTATGAAAATTTCAAAAAAAAAAACTCTTTAGGAAAGATCTAATCAAAGGGACTACTAAAAAAACTCATACGTTAGGATGCATCAATGAATTGCCAAAAGTCAGAGGTGAAAATGATTTTGACCATTGCTGAAGAAGAAAAACAAGATATTTTATACAAAAGAATAACAGAAAAATAAAAAAGACACTAGTTAGTAGTTACTAGTTAGTATAAAACAAGAACATTATAAGGTCTAGTTGACAACATATCAAGAAAAAAAAAGGAGAGACAGACAGATATATTTATCGTAGAATAGCTTGCGACATCCTGTGGTATGTAAAGGAAATCATTCTTGGTCTTCGCTTGAGTACAAGCGATGCAGTGGAGTTGAGAAGAGTGTTAGATCCAAAAACTGCTCAAAAGGACTAAAAACTTACATCTGGAACAACCAAAAGAGATATACTTGCATAAAGAAGATCAATTGATATCCCTTGAAACTTAAATTTCATTACAGGGACATGAGCATCTGGAACCGGTTGAAGTTCAGTGACCTCTTCCATTTCAGCCAATATATCATGCAAAATGATGAAGAAATCTTCCTGGAGAAACTCAAATTCAACATTAGTAAAACTTAAACTAAATCAAAACCAACATAACTGAAAATAAACAAAATAAGTAGCCATAATAAAGGCACCTCTCGGTTCACATAAGATGGCCCAATACACAAAGTGTCTATGTCAGCCCCAGGTCCATGCACCTGTCAAAATAGTGACTTGCTGCTTATCATCCAAAATCTAAGATATCCAGTTTACTTGTGAAACAGAAAAAAAAAAAAAAAAAGAAAGATAAACAGAACACACTAAACAAAATTAACATCAAAGGCACAGCAACAGACAAAGCACATGCCCTCCAAAAGAACTTAAAAGTTTTCACCAAAATAAGGCACAATGAAACCAAAGTATGACAGCTAGATTTTCATCAATGACCAAATACCAAATGACATTTATAAAGGTTACATTTTTCTTTTGCAAACCTAGAGAAATTTATATCCACAGGCTTTTTCTTCTCAAATTCAGAAATCCTGCCATAACAGGCTAATCGAGTATGCAAAATTTCAAACCAATTTTCTATGATTGCAAAAATTAGAACAAAAGTTAATGAAATAGCTGTTAATATATAGGAATTAAGAATTAATACTTACCCCTAAACAGTAAGACCCAAAAGTGAAAATGACAGCATTTGCTTCCTCCACCATCTGATCCGTGTAGCCCCTTTGACGAGTTAATTGCTTTACCCAACTTTTTACAATCTACAAGAAACATAATATTGTCACAAACATTTGCACATAAAAATTAAGTTTGATAGAACGCCTTATGCAGACATATGAACATGCCAAAGCTTACTGGAGTGCATTTCTCCTTGATAATTAGTTCACTCTTTCACATCTAAATTCTTTAAAAAAATATGTATAAATTAATAGAAATTCAAGATTTATATCACAATGCAATCACCATAACATGCAAGCCAACTAGGTTCAAATGAACTCACGTTTCCACCTAAGTGTACGACAAATGAACCAATAGCCCCAAAAACGCAATCTACCAACAACTATTCACATTTTTCTTCATTGAATGGAAACGGGACAAAGCAGAGAAACTCGATAATTCGTTTAGTACCTCATTGATATGCCCGAGAACCTCCTCTCTTTTCACAGCTTCTTCTTTGCTCTCGTAAAGCCCTGACTCTATCAAAAACTACAGACAAAAGAAAAAAAATCGTGAATTAAACATCATTGAAAATATGCTATCCTTAAGAAAAAAAGACTAACATTACCTTCTCTAATTCCGTATTCCGTTGAACATCAGCCTCACTTGGCCCAGCGAGGGATATCGGTTTCGTGATTCCGTATTTCTTCAGAGACTGTGATTGCTGCGGCGAAGATCCGTTAGGGCTCCGAGTATCCATCGGTTTCAGCAATAAAACAACCAAAAAACGACCCCAAAGATACGCAAGCTTGAATTTAACCGGAAGTCAGAACAAATGCAAGCAACCGTGACAAGGAACAAACCGATTTAGCAAATCATAAGTGATCAAATTTGGATTAGAACAAAAATCACGAGAGAAATCCGGGAAAACGGAAAAAATGAAAAAAAAATAAAGAAACTTTTTCTTTTTTTTTTTTCAATTTTGAGCAAACAAAAAGGAGAACAAAAACGGAAAACAGATCGAAACCCTAATTCGCTGAAAGGGACAAAAACTGTTCGGTAGATTCAAACGAAGAAGATAAAACACGGAATTTCAAGCAAAAGAGACACGGATCTAAACTCGATTTTGAAGAACAGTGCGCAAAGACGAGAGAGAAGGAGGAAGGGAGGAAAGATCGAGAAAGAGAAGAGAAGAGAGGATGAAAGAGTGGCGAAAGGGTTTCGCCGTTTCGGTTGGCTAAGGGAACGTTCGGTAGGGTTTCTTTTTTTTTTTTGGTTTAGATGCCTGACTAAATAATTAATTATTGAATTTATGAGATTTATTTTGATTATTTTATGGACAGATGCAGATGTGAACCGGAAGTGGGAATAAATTACATTAGCAAGTACACTGTGGCACGCGCTTTTCTTTTTCTCAGCAGCTTCAAAGCGAAACTTCAATGTGACCGACCCAAGGAGAAAAATTTGGCATATGCATAAATTCTTTGCTTCTTGAATTCTAGCTGATTTTCGGGTTAAAGAGATTAAAAAGTCAAGAGCACATGTCAAAAAAAATCTGGTGCCCCAAAAAAAGAGAGCTTTGTTTGGTTCAGAACAGGAAAATGGCGGGTCGGTGCTCCAAAATTCTTTCATATGAATCTTCTTTTAATTATTCTCGACCACTAAAGAAAAGGTAGGTAATAAGATTAGGATTTTCCTTTCCATAAAATCCCTCACCAATATTATGATTTTATCAGCCATTCCGTCTGTCCAATCCGTTGTCTTTATGGTCTTGTAAAGTACTAAAGTCAATGCATTTATTGACTTTGTATTATTTTACCATGGAAGGCTGTTTTTCCTTCAATTTTTTTTTGTCTATTTTTGTTCCTTTTTTTGATGGATTTTTACCCTTAATTAATAGAAAAAAAAATTTTAAGTTACAGGTTTATTATGGTAGAAGGTAAGGATGCTTCACGAATTGGTGGTCAAGCCATGTCTTATTCTTGTTAAGATTTGATATCGAGCGTTAAAGCAACAATTAAGTACATTTGATAATTTTTTTATTTTAAATGGTAATGTTACGTGTTTTGATGATAATTATTAGCAAAATCCTTTTTTTTAGAGATTTGTCTAATATTTTAAAATTTGAAACGTTTTAAATATTTAGTTTTTATAAAGATTATGTGATCAACATAATGTTTGAAAAAATTTTGGAATTATTTAAAAATTTTTAAATACTTTTTTTATTTTTTATTACTTTTAATCAAGTATTTATATTTTCATCATGAATTAAATAAATTATTATAATTAATGATTGATTAATTTTCACTAATCAAATTTCACTTGTCATTTTATACTCATGTGACGTGAATGCAGAGAGTGAAAATGTCATATTGACATTGTCGTCATTCCACATTAACATTACATGTTACCATCTAATATAATATGTTAGTATATTACGTGTAGTATCATGTAATTTAAAAAAACAAGTGATATTTTAATTAATAAAAATTAATTAATTATTAACTATAAATATTTATTTAACTTAAAATTAAAGTATAAGAGTTTAACATAATAAAAAATAGTGGCTTATTTGAATTTTTTTAAATAATTTAAAAACTTTTTTTAATATTATGTCAAAATTATGAAAATACTTTTAATGTAAACAAATATGATAACTTTTGAAATGAAAATATTTTGATAATTTAGTAATGAAATTAAGAAAGTAATTTCTTGTGAGCATATAACTTAATCACGTTGATGCTAATTAAAAAAACAAATAAATCACAGTATATTAATATAAAAGAATTAAAATCAAAAAAAAAAAATTTATCTAGTACATTTTATACAAATTTTCTCCATATTATTTCAAATTTATATTCTTATATTTGTTAATCTTTATTTGACTTGTTGTTTAAAAAATGACAATTAATCGCATGTTTTTAAATCTGGGAGGAAGATTAAAGGGGAGGGTTGATTCGAAACCATTAAATCTTTTGTTTAAATAGTTTGAACCATTAATCTTGAATATGCTAACAAGGCACAACATTTGAGGCTTAAAGCTTACTTTGTATATTAACAGTACTTAACTTTAGCCTATTTGCTTCTTTACTCTTGCTTATGACCAACCTTTTTTGTTTTATCGGGAGGATGAACCAACTTTAATTTGTATTTTAATCGTAAATCACAAAAGCGTAGTAGGCAAAAAAATTGAGACTTGAAATGAAAAAAAAATGAGGGGTGAAAATCGAAAATGATATAAATAAAGTATGTTATGTTATTAATTAATAGGAATTATATTTCATATTATATGTACGTAATATAATACTACTAATACTTTATCAATCCATCATATAAAATTCATATGATCTGTAAGTAGACTTGGGTTTCAAACTTTAAGCAAGACGCCTGGACTTGGCCGGCTGGTCCAACAACTTTCTTTTACTTGGTAAAGGGCTTAACACCAGGTTGAGACATGGGATAAAATCATTAATACTGAGTACAACTTTCTTTTGTTAGGTGCAAACCCTGGTATAACTTTATAAATTGTTTTATCAAACACATAAAAGTATAGTAATTTCTATAAATATATTTAAATTTATATATTCATAAAACAACTTCAAACACTTTAAAAAAAGTAGACAAAAAAATTTCAATTTTAGATGAAGTGAATAAAAAATTTTGAAAAACTTTTAAACGTGAATGTTTCATACTCAATTAAGTTTACTTTTTGAGAAAAAACAGTAGTTTCGTGACAAAATAATAGCAGAACGGACTTGACTTAAAATTCAACCCAAACCAAATACCTTCAAAGCATAGATAAGTAGGGCTGTTAGATTGAGTGAGAGGTGATGTCATGCCAACAGTCAAATGCTTCAAAGAAAGGGGAGAATATCATGTCAGGTGCTTTAAAAAAATAAAAAAATTTAATTTAATTTTACATCAAATTAAACGTGAATGTTGAATATCTTATCAACTTAATATTTAAAAAAATTAATAATTTCATAAATTCTACTATATCAACAAACACTATTCAATTTAGTAAATAATCTTATATCTGTGATTGTATACTCACTCTACAGCTCGAAAGGAAAATAAAATTTAAATGTATCATCTTAAACACTTTTTTGATGAAATACTTGTTTCCAATAATTAAGAAAAAGTAGAGGCTTTATTTTTTTTTATCTTTGATAAGATAACATCATCATTGAATAATTGTTTTGCCCACAAACACTTTTAATACTTAGATAAATTTGAAGTTAAAAAAACATCGTTATTTCTGTATACTTTTGTTTCCAGTAATAATACTGATATATTCCAAGGTTTATGTTTCCTTGGCATGATAAGAAAAATCGAATAACGCACATCAGCATCGCATATGCTGAGCGAGCTGCCTCAGCGGTCAGCGGTCAACAGTAGTTTTCTGGGATTAAACGAACCTAAACAAGATCTTGGAATAAATATCTGCAAAATTTTAATAACCTTTTGGTTATTTCGTCTCGGTTTTAACCATTTCGGTTAACGCAGGCTTAACAACCTCGCAGAGTCGCACTATTAGCTAACACGAGAAAGGAGACTCCAATGCTCCCTCGCCTCTCCTTTCTCCCCCGTTCCCTCCACCCTACTCTCTCCTCAGGAATGACGTCTGCTATTTCACGCGCCCCTACCACTTTCTCTCTTGAACGCTCCCTAACCACCTTCTCCATCTCCCGCTCTCCTTCCAATCTATCTCCCATTCGCTACACGGCTCGTTTCGATGTCCCTTCGTTATCGAAATCTCCCCTCTTCGGTAGGAGATTTCACGCTCTCTGCCGAGAAGATGGGAGGCGGCTTTGGAGGCCTACGCGAATCGTTTCGGCTTTGAATAGAAATTATCGGAAGGTGAGAAGACGGCCAGCGAAGAGTAGAGAGAAGCAGTTGGAGCTCAGTGTTAGTATTTGCATTGAAGAAGAGTTGCCTGATGATCCTGAAATTTTGGTAATTATATTTTATCTTACATTAACTTTTCAAAAAAATGCAGGATTAACTTATTTTCCGTTTGATTCTCGAGAAAATAAAAGAAAAGAAAATGCATAGGCAATTCCGATTATGTAATTTTCCTCTTTGGTTTATCATACATTTTGCAGAGCATTGCGGAGTTACTTCGTCTCAATGTGCCAACGGCGATGAAGTTAGCTTTTGATCGTTTGAAAGATACAAATTACAAAACAAGAGATACTGTTATTCAAGATTTTGGCGGTTTCGAGAGCGTAGAATTGTCTGTACTCCTTTGCAACGATGAGTTCATCCGAAAACTAAATAAGGAATGGAGGGACGAAGACCATGCTACCGATGTCCTTTCCATGTCAGAACATGTTCCTGAACTTAAGCTTCCTATTGTAAGTAGAATATGTGTTGACTGAAATGTTTGTGTAACTTGTAAATGAAAGCCATTGACATGTCTTTTTTTCTTTGCAGCTTATGTTGGGTGATATTGTAATTTCTGTTGAGACCGCTGCAAGGCAAGCAGAAGAAAGAGGGCACACTCTTATTGATGAAATACGAATCCTTATGGTTGGTTTAGCAATATGAACTTTCTCCATTTATTTGCTTGAGACTGGAGAGTCATGATATTTACTCTATAACATCATACATTGATAGAAAGAATGGGCAGATAAACTTTTGTCGATAATACAACTGCAATAGAGCTTAAATAATAATGGTATGAATGGAATTTCAAGAAATCAAATCTTTTATTTAGAAGGTAACACACAATACACACTCAGAAAGGAATTTTTTAGATTCACCTGTTTATGCGAAAACCCAAAAAGGCAAATTTGTGGGTTGGCAACTAAGTGTTTGAGGTACAATTGATACCTAGGTTTCAATTTCATAAGAGGTGTGAAAAAAATAAAACTAAGGAAGCAATGGGCAGATTGAAGCAGCCTTTGTACTGTATTCAGCTTCTAAAGAAGTTAGGATTAGGAAATAAAAAAACCTGATGTTGTAGTGACTCCAACTTAATTTTTTTTATCCTCTTTGAAGGTTCATGGGTTGCTGCACCTGTTGGGTTTTGATCATGAAATCAGTGAGGACGCTGAACAAGAAATGGAGAAGGAGGAGGAATTTCTTTTGAAGAGTCTTGGATGGAAGGGAAAAGGATTAATACAGAGTGCATATGATGCTGAAAATCTTCATATGGAAAATTCAAATGGTACTATCATATTTTGTCTGTTTATTAGTAATTGGACCCTTTAAATTCTTATTTCTTACCCTGCAAAACTTATATTTTTTTTTATGTGCATATCCTTTAGTGATTTTGAAGCTAAACAATATATCATGATATATAATCTTAAGTGAGATAATCTTACAGATAATATGTCAAAAGACAGGAAGAAAGAAGGTAGTCTTCGATTTTACAAACCAAAGTTCAAGTACATCTTCTGTGATATGGATGGTGAGATTATTCCCTCTGTAATTCAAGTGCTTCTTATATCCGGTACCATATTTAATCCTTTTGTAACTTTAATGATAGGTACACTGCTGAACAGTAGAAGTCAAGTTTCATTGACCAATGCAAGAGCTTTAAAAGAGGCATCATCAAGAGGTGTAAAAATTGTGATAGCCACAGGAAAGGTAAGAACAGAGGGAACTTTTTGTTCTCATTCAGATTTATTGACTATCGGGATATTTTTCATACTTCTAACCTGGATTTTATAGTTAGCATTCTTTTTCATTCTCTTCCATTTGGCATTTTGCTTGCTAGATGAAGGTTTCATTACCAGTTCTTCGTTTGATACTTGTCAGGCACGTCCTTCTGCAATAAGTGTTCTGCAGATGGTTGATTTAGCTGGCAAAGACGGCATCCTTTCAGAGCACTCTCCTGGGGTTTTCTTACAGGTTTTTCTTTCTCCTTTGTCCTTGCTGGCAGTTAGCATTTTGCATCTGTTTCAACTGAATAGTGACATGGGAACTCATACATCTATTTCTGCATAAAGATGCTTGGCTGAAAAATTGAAGCAAACCACTTCTTAAAGGACATTGTTGGACTCACATACTGCTTTAATCCTTTCTTATGCTTTTCTTGCTTTCTCTTTTGTTTTCCTTTCTCTTCTCTCAATGAATATATTTTTCCTTTCATAAAGGTATATTGCATACATATCATGTCAGATAAACTGTGGAATGACTTACAAAGAATTTATATTGAAGCTCGTGTGGTAAACTTCTTAGTTCACATATTTATCCCATGACTAGAATCTCTCTAGTGCATTCTCAATGAATCCTTTAGAACACAATGCAAAATTTTGATTCTCCACATACTTTCGTATGCTTGAAATTTGAAAATCTATTGCAGTTTATTTTATTACCATCTGTTGACTCAATTGCTTTCTTATTCCTTCTTGCAGGGATTGCTTGTTTATGGTATAAAAGGTCGGGAAATTTTTAGAAGGAATTTAGATCCAAATGTTTGCAGAGAGGTAAATATCTCTTTTGCTTGAACATAAAATAATTTGGATTGTGGTTTTGTCCCCTTGTCCTGTTAAAAGGGCTAGTTGCAAGCATTGAACATTTTTCTGCAATCTGCATGGTAAGTTTTCATTCTCATTTGAGAGTAGGTCTAGTTTAAAAACTGGCTTTTGCTTTTGAGTCTATGTGTAAACATTTATCAGGAAAAATTCTCTCACATTATAATGTTATATGAACTGTATTTTGTTTGAGCAGATAGCAGTTTATTTAAGCTAAGTGTGCTTGTTACAGGTAATTGTCATCTGAAGTCTGCCTTTATTTCTTATGAATTTGAACATTTTTTTGCCAGAGGCTGCGATTCATGCTTGTTACTATCTAGATGGGATTTCATTTAATAGTATTCATTGCCTAATTTTTGAAAAAGGATATTCTAACTCCTCTCTCCTGTCCTGCCATTCTCCAAAGGGAGAAAAGGAAAGGATACTTTAGCCATTATTCGTCTAGTGACCTAAGTAGTAGTCTTCCTAGGAATTATCAGAGACATTTTTGGGTGTCTGTCTTGTGTCAGATATCATATGGACCAGGTGAATGAAAAAAAAAGGAATCAAGATGCTAAAAGCTTGATGCCCTGATTAGCCATGAAGATCTTTTAAAAGAATTTATATTTATTGCTTTGTATCACAATTCAAAAGTTATTAAATTTTGCAGGCAGGCCGTTACTCTCTAGAGCACAAGGTTCCACTTATTGCATTTTGTGAGGATCGCTGTTTAACCCTATTTGATCACGCTCTTGTTGACACACTGCATACTGTATATCATGAGCCAAAGGTGCATTATATTTTATATACCATTCTCTCATATCAATACGTTTTGTTTGTTGATCAAGGGAACTTTTCTGATATAATTCACATAAGAATTTTTACAGGCAGAGATCATGCCATCAGTTGAGCATCTGGTAGCTGCTGCTGACATACAGGTACAGGCAGAGATTTAATCTCTTGTTCATGCTTCAAGCATAGGTAGAAAGTCCTAGGAGTATATCCTTTATCCGCCAGGTCTCAAACATCTTGTTTGTGATAAGAGAAAAAAAGGAGCTATGGTGATTGTTTCGTTTTTTAATTATTATTCATTTTAGTAAATCTGGTTGTTTGCTCAATGACCACAATCTTTAATATGCTTTGAGAAGTCCTGGCATGAGTGAATGATATTTTCATTCTTCCTACCAAAATGCAGTTCCCATCTTTCGCTTTTATTCCATTTTAAATCCCAAATGCTTTTAGAAACAGTGGTAGTCATTGCCCATAGCTTCTGTAATTCTAATATAGATGCATGTACATTGTATATCTGTTGACATAAAACTACTTTTCGAGAATGAAAAGCCTAAGGTGCTTGAAGACTTCTGTTTTAAATGCCATTAATAACTTGCAATCAATTTGACTCAATTTCTGTTATAGAATTCAACCTAATAGATACTGTGGATTTTGTTGAATATGATCCTTATCATTAATGCACGTTTTCTGGATTTGCAGAAGCTGATATTTTTCGACACTCCTGAGGGAATATCAACCAATTTGCGTCCATACTGGTCAGAAGCAACAAGAGATCGTGCTAGTGTTGTCCAAGCTGTACCAGACATGCTTGAAATCGTTCCCCTTGGGACTTCAAAGGGGAGTGGAGTAAAAATGCTACTTGATCATTTGGGTGTCAACACAAAGGAGGTACATCCAATATGTTCTCCTATCTCCTTTCTTCTCTTCTCTGTTTCTCTTTTCCCATCCACTGAATTTGCTTGGATAAGGTGAAACTAGCATCTTTTTCTAGTTGATTTTGCATTTTAACACAGCAAATCCAGCATTTACGCTGTAGATGACTGGAGAAGTAGCTGCTACATTGTTCAATTACTACTACTTTACAACGATAAAAGTTGAACTCTCATGATACTAACTGAACTATGTTTTTAGAAGCTTAAATGTATTGTAAAAACATGCCTATATTTGACCTTAATAATCTAATCATGGTTTTCTTTTCTGTTTGGCCCTAGACAATGGCCATTGGTGATGGGGAAAATGACGTGGAAATGCTTGAGTTGGCATCTCTAGGAATTGCTCTCAGTAATGGAACAGAAAAAACAAAAAGTGTGGCTGATGTAATTGGCCCTAGCAATGATGAAGATGGTGTAGCTGACGCCATCTACCGGTATGCATTCTGAAGACTTAATTCACGCATAAGACATGGTACAATATCCGGAATGGGGTATTTTTGCTCTTTCCATGGATCATTTCGGTCATCCTGATATAATTGGAGATGAATTTGTCTCCTTTCCCCCATAATTTATTTTTTCCCTTTTGGATGGGGAACCCCAATTATTTGAAATTCGTGTTTCTTTTGTATACAGCAAATGCTTTTATTCTTTACTGACACAAGATGTTATGCATTTGCTCCTCCCATGGTACCTGTTTAAAGAATATATGGTAATTTATCCAGGCTAATTAATGATTTCACCTGAGCTAACTCCATTCTATGTTTCTAACGGACCTCACCTTTTCCTCCTCCCTTCCTTTCTATTACTTTTATTGCAATTTTTAGTACAATTTTTTCCATCTGTAATTTTGTTACATTTGCCATTATATGATAGCAAAAATAAACAGCCTTCTGGATATTGAAAGGTGGTGGTGCAAGCAGTGTGCCCTGCTCACGATCGCTTTGTTAATACTTTAACCATCTCCGATCTTTTTATTTTTTCAAGAATATGTTAAAGGGCCAAACCTTTTTGCTATGCATAAGTGGAATCAACAGTGCATGATGAAAGCTAAACTTTGTGTTATGCAGAGCAATGAAATCACACGAATTCCGTGTTTGAAGGCAGGTGAGTAGGATATACCGCATGACTATAATCAAAAGGAGAAAATATCAACAAAATACATTTAAACAGCTTAGAGAAGTCAAACAACTGAAGCTAATACTCAGAGAAAAGTTGCATCATGTGCCATACAACAGCATCAAGTTGTAAGATACATTATCGTTGCTCTTGGAACCTTTGTACAACCTCCAGGTCTGGCATTCAAACCGTTTTGTCAAACTGGGCTCGAGAATTTCTCCTAGCACTTTCCAACACAGTTTTATCAACGGTAATGAAGTAAGCAGCAATCGACGCTGTTAACCAATAAAGATAGCCATATTATGATGTGACAATCGTACTATACTCAATCATAATAAGAGTCATTCCCATATCCCTTATATTTCTATGTTATCACAAGATGGCCATTAATATGATGCTATATAGAAATCATGGATGCACAAGTTAGGACTCATGAGAATCTATGGCTAAGACTAATAAATCAGCCATTTTATGATGTGACAATCGTACTATACTCAATCATAATAAGAGTCATTCCCATATCCCTTATATTTCTATGTTATCACAAGATGGCCATTAATATGATGCTATATAGAAATCATGGATACACAAGTTAGGACTCATGAGAATCTATGGCTAAGACTAATAAATCATACAGTACAGATTTGAGAATACCTCCACTGATGATGAGAGCTTGAGCAGTATGGTTGAGGTTCGCCTTCGCCCAAGGAATCTTACGAACTGCAATCAACTGACAAAAGAAGGGGTGGTTGGAACTTGGGATAAAATTAGAAAGCAATTGTCAACCCATCCATGCATGGAAAAGAACTGAGGACCGACCTCTACTAATGGAGACCATGAAACTCCAAGAATTGTTTTCTTAACACCATTAAATTCTCCAGGACTTAAGCAGCCATTGACTTAATTGTGTTTTAATCTCTAAATCACTGAAACTAGATGACCAAAAATTACACATTTTAATCTAAGTAAATTAGTACTTATGCCATAACTATATAATTTATAACACCAACAACCCGCAATCTGTAATTCAACAACAGAAGGTCAAAGAATTAAAAGTTCTAAACAGCAGCTGGGTAGCAGATTCAGTTAAGGGGAATGGATGAACCTGCATTAACCTAAAGGTCGAAAAAATTTGCAATTTGTAACCATTATCTCTGAAGTGCAGGAAAATAGAAGCATCAACCAAAGAGACACTTGAATTCAGGATGATGCTCGTTGAATTATTCGGAGGAAAACAGAAATCCTCCTAAATTGAAAATGTTGTAAGGAGCAAGAAGTTTAAACGGCTCTTTAGAAAGGAACCGTCACAAAAGATTTGAATTATAGATCAGAACGAGTTACTATAAATTTGGAAAATTCATTTATCAAAAATAAAATAAAATAAAATTGCGAGGTTAACGTTAACGTACTGTGGGTACAGCACTGACTACGGCGGCAATCGCAGCAGCCTTGACACCGGCACGAACTCCTTCTGCGGATTAGACAAAAACCAAAGCTTAGTACTAGCTATTAATACTTGCGTTTGACCGAAATTCATACAACATTAGTAGACGGAAAATTTGTCAAACAGAAAAAAAGAAAAATACAATAGAGTTTTATGTGATTGCAGCTTGATCACTGAAACAAAATCAAGTTAAAAAATTATTTGAAATTTCAGATTTGATGTTCTTTTTATTTTCCCTAAGACTTTCCAGCTGCAAAAATTGAGGAAATGAAAAATAAAAACCTTGAGAGAACCGTTCGGCCCTCGATCTCTTCTCCTCTTCAGCAGGAGAAGGAATCACGAAAGAATTTCTCCTTCTCTGTATGAACACATCCCTCATTTCCGATGGAATTCCCATTTTCTGCTCTGCAGCTTCCAGCAACAAAAGAAAGAGGTTTTCCTTTTTACTCCTTTCTGTGTAAGCTTAGACGAAGGAAGACAGGAAAACAGAAGATAGATTTAAAAGAGCATAAGGGAGAGGCGTGATTTGATTGCCGGCTGTTCCTGACTTATTTTAATTGGACGTCTCCTCGCCGCCACGTGCATCTGCTCTCACTATTTTCAACTTGTAATCAGAGCCCTTCCCTCAGGCCTATATCACAGGTTCTCTTGATGAACGCTTTTAATTATTAGGATGAAACTAATATAAGATACAGGAAAATAGGGAATATAAGAACCCATTTCTCCATACATAAAATGATCCGTGATATAATAATTTTTTTAAAAATTAAATTATTTATAAATATGTAAATAATTTTTATTACATTTAGTTAAAGTTTAATATTTTTATTTTAAATTAAATAAATTTTTATAATCAATGATTAATTAATTGTTGTTGATACATTAACAATAGATTATGATAGACATAATAATATGAAATATAGTATTTTTACTTATAATGTTAAATTAACATAAAATAAAAAATTACAAAATTTTAATTAAATATAATAAAAAATTATTTAAATTATTTAAATAATTGTTTTAAAAAATTTATTCTTAAATATTTAAAGCATGAGTTGGAAATATTCTTTTGTACAACCACTTCAAGTTTCTTTGTTAGTATTGGCGGCTACAATACAGGTATGGCAAAACACCGCCCACGGCCCAACGAAAGTAGAAACCAACTGCTCTTTAACTCTTGCCGCAGTTTCTAGCTGGGGTTCGAGGACATCTCCAAGTTGGTTAGTCATTGATATTTAATTTTACAAACCCAAGAAATTAAGAAAAGAAAGAATTTTTTTATGGTTTTCAAGAGCAACAGCCCAACTTGTCCAATATGCATCAACTTTAGATGGCAATTGCAATTTAACATCAATGGTATAAGGATAAGAAAAATCATCAGTCTAAGACAACAATTCCCTTGCAAATAAAATTTTCCACTGTAAAATAACACATTCCCAGCAAATGTTTGGGGGGGAAAAAAGAAAAAAAAAATTCAAATTTCATACAATATAGGGGAATCAATATCAGCATCATCACTTTCAAGCACCAAATCACTTCATCTTCACACCTAGCTCTCCATTGGAAATGATATCAACTGCCCACAAGTCCAGTGCTGAACATATTAGATTACCATATGTAGATGCAAAAACATTTTCCTAGAAAGAGAGACAGGAAAGGGAACGAAGAGGAAGCAACATACCTATGCAATTAAAGGCCCTGGTCAATTAGATAATCACCCAGCCTTTCCACAATCATGTTGCACTGACCAGGTGTCAGAGGCTCATCGTATATACCAATGATCAAGGCTTGGTTGGTCTTCTTAACAGTCACACCGCCAGAGCCCTGAATTATGCATAATTAAGTTGAGGGAAACTCAAAAAAAGACCATAATACTAAACAATTTCATAGCATTATAGCACAATAATTAGGTTTTGATTAGAGAAACCACTGAACGTATAGCACTGCAATGGAGTTTCCAGCAATTAAGTTGTTTCCTCTTTTACAAAGGAAGCCAGATTGCCATGCAAATTACCTGTAGGGCTAACTAGAACAAGATCAATTATGATGCACCAAGATATATAAATTACCTTCTTCCCTCTTATCACAGCCCCTGGTTCACCCTGGATCACCATGTATTTTACACCACCGATGAATAAGCCAGTTGGTGCAAGAGAACCAGGTTCAGCAAAATCATTCATGATGGCAGTTATTTCCTCAGGCGTAAACTGCAAGACCAAGTGCATAGAAACAGTTAAAATTCCACAGGGCATAGAATTACACAAGCAGGAGAGCCCATCGGTAGATGCAAGCAGAAGACAGACTGCACACAACACACATACCAACCATGCTTTAGATAAATCATGCCCCTTCTAAATGAGCAAGTCGAAAGGCACATGCTTTTGATGCAAACTCTTGCAAATCCCAATCGGCTCTAGTTCCACTTATTGACTTTCCAAAACAAAGAAACAGTTCTTTATATACACATTTCCAAAAAAAAAAAGAAAAGAAAAAACAAAAGCATGAGATCAATCACATTTTTCCCAAGAAGGAGCTGCAACGTTATGACTTCTCTACTTGATAGAATTTTGTTTGAGACCAAACATATCGGTCTGCTATTACCATATTAAAATCACTTATGGAATAATTAAATCCTAGCCGTATATTGCACTAATGCAGTCAGCTAAACGAGTAAGCTATATTCGTCTTAGCCGGCATACGAAGATTGTAAACTAGTTGTGCCCTTTGCAGTCGACTCATTCAACTACCATCTCCTAAAGAAAACTCATCGGAAAGAACCTTAGCACATACGAAACACAACAATTTAAGAACTCTTATCTAATTTGATGATAACATGAGAAACTTATCATCCGGTAATTCGAATTAAACCTAATTACTTCAAATTTTAAAACTAAAAAGTAATCAGAATAAAACGACCACATGCACAGCCCAAACAAAGAACAAGTTCACAAAAACACATATCACCGCCAATAGCCCAATAACATGTTAACTACAAAAAAAAAAAAAAGGAAGAAAGAAAGCAGACAAAACTAAAATTCAATCTAAGAATAAACGGAATGAAAAAGAAGCTAGAAGAGAAAGGAAATAGAACCGCAGGGAAGGGAGCGCTCTGGGCCCAAACGCTGCCGTCTTGGCCGATGATAGCAGCTGCGGTGAGATGAATGCCTTGGCCTTCTACATCGCACATCAAGTGCTCGTCCACGTACTGTTGCCAAGACATCTTTGCTTGATTTTGTTTAGCTTCTGCTTTTGCTAATTCTTCCTTTGACTGATGATTTTTTTCTTCTTTCTTTTGTGAATAGCAAAGAGAAGAAAGGAAGAAGAGGAGATATAGGAGGAAGGAGGTGGCAGGCAGGTTGCGTAAAAATTAAGCTGCACTGGACATCGTCCAACGTGGACTAAATATTGGGTGTGCTGTCGTTTGGCGCCCACCTCCTTTTTTTAATTAAGCGTCGGCCCGACAGTTCCCTTGATGCGCTTAATTTTTCAAAGGTGATTTAACGAAAAATAGCCAAAAGAAAAGTAGTACTATAGGTGTACTAATCTTTAAGCGACAAGTTGTTCAATGATTGAAAGGAAGTAATTAGCGGATTGGAATTCGGAAAAACTGTAGGCATTAGGTGGAACTAGAAAATAATGGGACTCATCTCATCCATTCATGCTTTGCACTTTGTTGTGTTCACAAGCAACCTCAGCTCAGGTCCTTTGGCATTATTTCTTGGTGGTGCATGTTTAACATTTAAGTGAAAGGCTGTAAGCAGGTAAATGTGGCCACAGATTTCATTGTGTTTGGGGCATCTGCAGAAATCTAGGTAATTGGTCAGCTTGGGATGGGGAAGGCCCAGGCCCTAGAGGTTAACCGAGGAGAACATCACCGCCCTATACTAGTCAGTTCCCAAATCTCAAGTCTATGGAAACCTTGTATTTTTCTGGTCAGGTAAACAAGTTGAGGAAAACTACAATAGTCAATTGACGGATGGAGAAACTTTCAGTTTTGGGCTCTGTTCAAGACATCTGTAAAGAAAACTAAACACAGGCCTGCATCTCTTCTCTAACCGGTGCCTAATTCAACTCAGTCAGAGGATCATCAAAACACTGATCACTGATGAAGATTGAACAAGAACATGTTGGAGAAGTCAAAATGATCAGAAGTTAAAGAAATAGATTCTACTCAGAGAAATATCGTTAAGCCTTTGGCTCAGTGGCCATGTACCTCACTTCAAAGGGAGAGCTCCCAAATCAACTTATTGAATTTGAGTTTGGGGTACATGACCATCTAGCCGAAGGGTCATTCTCATTATTAATTTTTACATAAAGGTAATATTCGTGATAGCCATGTAAACATAATCAAATCAGATTTGTCCTCGTTCCTCAAGATCTAACCCTTTTGACAAAAACATGCTATACAGTCTAAGAAATCTGTATTATTGCTAAAGCATTTGCAGCTTCCAATAATTAGATTCTTCAAGATGACCAGAGTCTCCTGAAAGAAAAGCCTTCACCAGGGGATGAATTCTAACTCCTACCTCTAAATGCCACGCCGGTTGCCCTATCTTGTTGGACATGGGCATTTGTAGGGTCCCCAAGTCTTCCACCTTCAACAAGTTTATGCCTGCAATCATGTGAGTCAAGGAATTTGCTTGTATGTAAATTCATGAATATCCTAAACCAAAGAACCGCTATAATAACTGCAAACTTCTGGAAAGAAATATTGGAAAATCTTACAAAGTATATATTGTGAAGCACATACGAATTCAATTCAAAAAACTAATATTTAGATTAAAAGAAACATGAGAAACAACATGACCTTGCAATTAACATAAACCGGTAGACTAGATTGAGATGTAGAGTGCAACATAATGTCATATGTATCTGTAATTTAACTGAGGCATTGAATAAGTTGGTAACAGTATACAGGAGTGCTCAGCAATTGCCCACGAAATACTCATCTAAGACTTCCTCCCAAAATGGCTTATGGAGAAGATAATTGTTATAATTTCCACAAAAAAGCTAAGGAAATTATGGGTGTACCTCAGACAAATAGCATAGTCATCAGGACAGCAAGCAAACAGTGAAGGAGACTCGCAAATTACTAATGATCCATATAACTATTTTCAGTAGAAAAAAGGAAGTATATAACCTCTATCATCACTTGAGCTATTATCCTCCAGTAGAATAAATACTAATTCAATTTGAAATGAAAGGGAAAAGTTTCACCTCTTATGTTAGTTATTTGTTGTTTGCCAGAGAGGTCAAAAACTAAAACATTGTGAATAAAACATGAAAGGATACACCCATGTTGGAGTTGCTAAAATGTTTCTTCCCCCAGCAAGAGGTTGCAGCACTGTCAAGAAGTAGTATATGTGCCCGGCAATTATCCCCATAAGGTCCGGCTTAAGAGGGGAACCAAATAAAACATCCAAAGCAAGCATTGCCCATGGTAGATAAAAAGCCTGTGTTCCAGCAGTAACGTAGAAGCATTTACACCAGCAGACCCAAACAACAAGTAACAATAAGTGGAAGAATATGGCAGAATTCAGGCACAACCGTGACACAGATTTGTAACTAATGTGTGCCTTGAGTGCAACAAGCCCATATACATTGACTTGAGCATTAGGAAACTCTCTACTCCAGATGTATAGAAGCATGAATACCAGAGAAATCCCAAGAAATGGACTCCTTAACATAGGAATGGCTGATAATGCCTAATTGCACAGAAAGAAGAAACTAAAGATAATTCACTCCAACATAAGAGCTATTCTAAACCTGACATCTATAAACTCATATACCAAATTATAAGAAATTCTACCATCTAACTCTGAAGAGACCATGTAGAAAAAGAACATTAAAAGTTGCATGTCTAACACACACCAGCAATGAAAGAGCTCCAACAATCATCATCCACAGAAAATCTGCTGTCCACCTTTCAAACGGCCCCTTCTCCAGCTGAACTCCATATCTAGCTCTACAATAACAAGTAAATGAAGGTCAATAACAAATTATGTTGTCACACATATTAACACATGCATCGGCGCATGACATTTAGATTATTTCTGGAAAGCTTCTATGCTAAATACTTACATCATGAGGAGACGAATTCCAAAATTTACAGAAAAGTTTCCAAGGAAAAAGAAATTTGTAAGAAGCCTCCACACCTAAAAGAAAAGACTCAATAACCCAAAAAAAGAATCTAAAAGAAAAGGGCAACAGTTTAAGTTCATTTATTAGCAAGAAGTAGCTATGTAACACATAACAATCATTCAATCAAACAGAACAAAAGTGAACAAGACTTGTCATAATATCATTGTAAAAGCGCTTCATTAGAATTCGTTTGTACAGGTACACCCTAGGCCGTACCTGAAAGTCTGAAATTACTAATTTGTGGAGAAATGCAATATGTTCAAGTCGATATGGTCCCAAATGGAAAGCAACATTAGCCACTACACAAATAGTCCCATAAGCTTTGGTGATCGGTGGCAGAGATTTGTAGAAACTGAGAAAGAGTAAGCAACAAGTTATGGCATGGATCAGCACAATCAGGACAATAAGAAGATCTGTTAAGAAATAAAAATTGCAAGAAGGACTAAAAAAGAAAAAACAGAAAGGACGGTTACGTGGCTATTTGCTAGCGAATTCAAATATTTACATTTAAAACTTGACGTTCGCTTGATTTCTGTTTGGACGCTAAGAAAATGTGGAAATAGGGAACTAAAACCTTCAGATTAAATGTAAGATGACCGATCAACAAAAACCTTTTTCGCAGGGGAAAAAAAAAGAAGGAACATTGACAAAGGACGAAATGTATTATAAACTGCTATCTTATTCTTGTCTTTAGATTTTCTAAGCAACCAAACACTAGATAACGAAAAAAAATGCATTAAGATAGACAGAAAAAGAAAAATTAATAATGATACAATGCGTAAATCAGTGAGCGATAAGTTCTTATAAATCATGCAGGAAATAATGACAGTGATGCTCAAGGTTCGAATAATGTGAAATTGCACCATAAATGCTGCGAAGAAATGAGAATGTATAGAAACTTATTCTGCTGGAGACGACATTTTATCAGATTAAAGCTACTCTCCCTGCTTCAATCTGAGCTCTGCTTTGAGAATTTGCTTGTACTTCTTGTGAAGGTGAAGCGGCTTCAAGAAACGTGGCGTAAGACTTAAACGGCATGGTCAAATGTCAATTCGAGGAGGCGGGCTCATGTGAGTTTAAATGCGCAAGGAAAAGATTCCATACTGATTGGCGTATCAAAAGCTAAAGGTGACAACGAATGGGTCCAATAACGAGATGCCAAATCATACTCTAGATTCTCTAAATGCCGACGTGTCAGCTCATGGCCATCAATGCTAAAAGATACAAAGATCAAAATAGCTCAGTAGTCTTTGTATTTATGTATTTTTTACATTTTAATTCTTTTACTAAAATTTATAATAATTTAATTTTTTTTATTTTGATAATTACTACAATTTAATCTCTTAATATTTTTCTTTCAAAATTATTTCTCTCAAAGCTAAAATCATTGTTGACATCACATTGACATAACACTGCTTGCTGACATGGCATATAAAACGAATTAAAAATGTTAACATATGTTGATGTAAATATCCACGTGGCATGTTAAAGATAGTATCACGTGTCACACTCTTCTTCAATATTAAGAAAGAGACACGTGTCTCTGCCTATGTGGCATGTCAAACATAGCACTGCAGGTCATACTTTCCTTCAGTACTAAGAGAGGAGAGACACGGGTCTCTTTTTTATTTTTTAAAAAATATTATATGCTTGCTGAGTTTCCAATCCAAAACCTCGTACAAGTATTTTCACCACATATTCTAAACATTTATATTTGATTATATATTACTTTTGTTTCTTTTTTTTTCTCTCTCCTCTCACCTTTTCCTTCAAGGATTGATTGCCAATCATCAGATGTCGTCGTTGGTTGCCGATCAACGGTCACCGATCACAATCATGGCATGGTATGTTCGATGATCGATGATTGACAATCAATGATCGACGACGATATTGATAACTAATGATCTGTTTTTAAGAGAAAAGATGAGAGGAGAGAGAAAAAAAAGAAAGAAAATAATAAAAGAAACAAAAGTAATATATAAAACAAATGTAAGGGTTTATAGAGCTTGTTTTGTTGAAGGAGAGTGTGATATATGGTCAGTAATGATATTAACTTTGTGAAGAGTAATTTTGAAATAAAAATATTAAAAAAATTAAATTAAAATAATTTTAAAATTTAAAAAATTAAATTATTATAATTTTAAACAAAAAAACTAAAATAAAGAAAATGCATAAATACAGTTGAGGAATTTTGATCAAGTATAAAAATCAAGTGACTCAAAGTCTAATAACTTTTTTGTACCATATACCAAAACTAAACTCATCGAAAAATTTTTAATTTTGAAAACAATATCTTAATTAAAATATTATTTAAAATTTTGATAAAATAATATAATATATAAAATATATGATAATATTTATTTTTTTATAAAATTTATAATTTATATTAAATTAGATTTATTATTCATTCTTAAAGGCAGACGAACATCTTCATGTTCAATACAAGCTTGAGTTTAATTATAGCTGAAAAGGTTGGAGACCTTTAGCCTTGTATAACAGTAATTTGGCAATTTCATCTAAAATTTCAAATAAAATTCAATTACTTTATACATCCTCAAATTAAAAAACTATATATATACACATACATATAATCTTACAATACACATCTCACCATCTTTTTCTTTTTAAGGTTTGAATTCAAAATTTTTTAATTTTAAATTTAAATTTTAACAATAAGGTGTCATTAGGAACCTTATTTAAATTAATCAGTATGCAGTGTAAGCATTTTTTCATCGATTATGATGAAATCATTTAAATCTTGTAACAGTTTAAAAAGGTTTACATATTGAATGCTAAGAACTTAAATGTGAAGCACTGTTAAAAGTCATGTTTTACTTGCCAACAATGGAGATGGAAAGCGAACTCTAAGTATGTTTTACCAACTCGTAAAACCCGTGACCAAATTGTAAACCGTCAGCATCATTACACTGACATCGCTGCACTATTTGTTAAGAGTGTTAAAAAAAAAGAACCCACAACAATGATCAAAAGCAGATTCTCATTCATTTAATGCAATAAGGCACAAATATTTATGCCTCTATACACTTTATGGTGTCCGATTAATTAAATAAATATTCAAAATATTCCTCATTCCAGGTACCACTAACACTAACCAAGTTTTGAGCTCCTTTTGTTTTTAAATTCCATGGTCGAAACTGGTTTCCAATCTTCTTATCTTCATACTGGCAAATATTAGTGTCCACAAATATAAATCAAGCAAGTGCACGAAAATATTCAAAAAATAAAAAGAGTAAGTGCACGAAATAAATAAAAAATTAAATTTAACAACTTTTAATCTGACGTGGCAGGATGAGTAATGTCTAAAAGCCAATTAAAAATAACAATCTTAAGACTAAAATCCAACACAAAAGCCACAGGTATCAGTTAAAGGCAGGAAATACAACGTACGCGTCGCCACCTGTTTTGCGGAAGAGAACCTCGGATCGAGGTGCAAACGACGCCGCTTCAATTTCGACGTGCTCGACCTTAAGTGCTTCGATAATCCAATATTCTCTCCACAGACAACCCCTATATATTGGCATTATCACCCGCGGCCAACGCTTTCCAGTTTTTTCTCAAAAAGAAAAACGGTTGCTGTTTCTCTTTTCCTCCGGCTAGTTGCCGAAAAACGAAGATCGAAGTTCCCTGTTTTTCTAGAGAGAGCAAGCTATGGGAAATCCGTGTGATACGCAGATGAAGTTGGTTGCCGGTGCTGCCGGTTACGTGCTCGAAGATGTTCCTCATTTGACTGATTACCTTCCTGATCTCCCCGTACCTTCTCTTCACTTTTTCTTTATTTTTCAAAATTTTCTTTCGAACTGATCCAGTGATATTAGATCAAGAGAGATGAGATGCAAACTATTGAGACTTTTGTTTAGTGAAATTAATTTGAGAACTCAGTTTCTGTTTTTTTTTTTTTCATTTCATTTCGAGTATCTTTTAAGTTACTGATTTTTCCCTCATTATAAGCCTCCCTCTTCACTCCCTTTCTTTCTTTTCTTGCCGTGTTTTGTAATATATATATATTGTTGAATAACAGTATTACACACTTTATATGTGTTACGTTATAGCTTTCAGCTTTACGTAATTGCGAATAGTTTTTTTTTTTAATTTCGTTTTATTGGTGTTTGTTTGTGTGGCAGAGCTATCCCAATCCATTACAAGATAATCCAGCTTATTCAGTAGTCAAGTGAGTACAGTAAACCTGGTGTTTTTCATTAGCTGATTCATTGGTTTTCGATTGTGGTTTGTTTATCCCCTTTTTGTTGCAAGATAGTGATTTGTTTGCTTGGTTGTTTGGTTTGCAGGCAGTATTTTGTTAACGAAGATGACACCGTCACTCAGAAGGTAAATCATTGTCTTAATGCTTGGGGTTTTGTATTTTATGGAAAATTCATTAGAAGTTAAATGTGGTGATCTTCCTTTTATTTATAAACCATATTCTTGGTTTCAATTTGATACACTGTTCTTTTTATATATATATTTATAACAAAAATCGATTTCATACTCTGTTTTTGAAGTCCTGCACTTACTTGAAACTGCGGTGTAAATATGGTAAGAAAGAATGCCTTTGAAACTATACCAAATGAAAAATGGTTTGTTTCATGTGTTGCAATTACAGTTATTAACTATATAGCTTCTTAATTGGTATGGTTGACTGAATCACTAGTTTTATTGTAGATTGTTGTTCACAAAGACAGTCCAAGAGGGGTGCATTTTCGTCGTGCAGGACCTCGTCAAAGGGTACAATCCTCATCTTGTCTCAATGCTATTGGGTTGAAGTTACCAAATGTAAGCTATAGACTGTTTACTGACTGGCACATGCAATGCTTGTCAGGTGTATTTTGAATCAGACGAAGTGCATGCATGCATAGTAACATGTGGTGGTCTATGCCCTGGGCTCAACACAGTGATCAGGGAAATTGTCTGTGGCCTCTATCACATGTATGGTGTCAGAAAAATTCTTGGAATCGATGTAAGTGATTTTGGTATGATAGTTAAGCATTTTAATGCATGTGAAGTTGGTTTATAATCAGTGTGGGGTGTCATCATTTGGTAATTTCACCAGCAACTTATACTTGATACATCTTTAGGGAGGATACAGGGGTTTTTATGCCAAGAACACTGTCACCTTAACACCTAAGTTTGTTAATGATATCCATAAACGTGGTGGTACAATCCTTGGGACATCAAGAGGAGGTCATGATACCTCAAAGATTGTTGATAGCATTCAGGATCGTGGAATCAATCAGGTGTGTTAAGGTGCAAGGGTAGAGGTTTTTGTCTCAGCCTCCTCCCTGTTTTGTTTGAATTTATGCATCTAATATTTTTCTAATGACTGCTCTGTCACATAACTAGTTTCCGATGGTTCTAATTGTCTCCTTTAGCGGTTCAGGTTTATATAATTGGAGGTGATGGAACTCAAAGAGGAGCAGCAGTCATTTTTGAGGTATTAGCATTTGGTATTTTCTATAAAAGTCTTAAGAAAAATGTCACACAGAGGTTGATCAATTTAACCAAGGCTCTAGTCAAGTCTATAATGTGTTGTCAGAAAAAATCAATACTGTTCTTAGCATTAATTTGAATACTAATCAATGCAACTAATCATTGTTCTTAAGTTTTAGCTTAACTCATTTTGCTCTGGGCAGGAAATTAGACGACGTAGCCTCAAAGTAGCAGTTGCTGGAATTCCCAAAACCATTGACAATGACATTCCGGTATTTCTCATCTTCATATTTGTAGTTTTCTGCACACTTTATCCTTGTCACCACTTTAAAGACACGTTAATTAATCCATGATATGGCATTGTGTTGAATTGCTGATTTTGCTTCAGGTTATTGACAAATCATTTGGTTTTGATACTGCGGTTGAGGAGGCTCAACGTGCCATTAATGCGGCACATGTTGAAGCTGGAAGTATTGAGAATGGCATTGGACTTGTAAAGCTAATGGGACGCTACAGTGGTATGCTTAGTTGGTATAATCATAATAGATGGGAGTCCTGACAATTTTATAGTCAATACTGCCAGGTGTCCCATAGTTTAATTTTTGTAGTATTGGTAATTTTGAGCCTTTCTTTATTTATCATATTGAACTGCTGGTTCAGGTTTCATTACGATGTATGCTACTCTTGCCAGCCGTGATGTTGATTGTTGCTTGATTCCAGAGTCACCATTCTATCTTGAAGGAAGGGGTGGTCTTTATGAATTTATTGAAAAAAGGCTCAAAGAAAATGGACATATGGTTATTGTTATAGCTGAAGGAGCAGGACAGGATCTTCTTTCAGAGAGCTTGCAGTCCATGGGCCAACAAGATGCTTCAGGAAACAAGCTTCTTCAAGATGTCGGGCTGTGGATCTCTCATAGGATAAAGGTAATACCTTCAATTGACTAATTTATGCTTTTATTTAATTATGGCTAGTTGGCTACTCACTAGATATCTATGTAATATCTAGACTAAAATCTTAACTGTCTTTTGTTGCTTTGTATAGGAACATTTTTCAAAGAAGAAGATGCCCATTAATCTTAAATATATAGGTTAATGCCTCGTTTGCTTTTTGTTTACTTTCTTCCTGCTAAATTCAACCTTTTAATTATGTGCAAAATATTTGAATTGAAAAATTTGGCTTGCAGATCCTACATACATGATCCGGGCTATTCCTAGCATTGCTTCTGATAATGTCTACTGCACCCTACTTGCTCATAGTGCAGTTCATGGAGCAATGGCAGGGTATACAGGCTTCACTGTTGGTCCTGTCAATGGGAGACATGCTTACATTCCATTTAATGTATGTTCCTTGCACCTTTAATAACTCCTCTGCCGGTGAACACTGGTTCATATTATAAATTTTTTTCCAAGTGTCCATTAGAACCATTAACCATGAGCCAATGGTCACTCCAATTCATGTTGTCATTGTGGCATTATTTGAGACAGAAACCAGTGAAACAAAAGTTAAATAAAAGAAAGGGAAAGAAAGAACTGTGGTGGGTTGCAGTGAAATAGCACATTTGGATTTAGTCATTGAGCTTTTGTTTTTTGAATTTACCTGTAAAAAGATGATCGTTATGGAAAGCTGCATTCTGTCTCCCACCATGTTTTTAATACTTGCAGCGCTTTTCCTGACCAAATTTGTTTCAGCAAAAGATGTTTCTCTCATGGTTTCACAGAAAGTCTTACTGTTGATTTTCTGTTGGAATTTTAATATGCAGCGAATCATTGAGAAACAGAACAAGGTTGTCATTACTGACAGGATGTGGGCGAGGCTGCTTTCTTCAACAAACCAGCCAAGCTTCTTGAACCCCAGAGATATTTCTGAAGCCAAGAAAGAGGATCAACCTGCAACTGGCTTGTTGGATGGGGAAAATTGTAAAGACAGAAAATCAATGACTGAAGACGATCCTTGTATATCATGAAAGGTGCATCAAATACTGTCATGTTCATCACCATCTTTATAGTCGGTCAAATTGCCACTCATATTTAACGCTCTGCATTCCCTAAATATTTGGTTACAGTGAAGAAGGTCTTACAGCAACTTTTGAAATTGAGTAGTTATTTCTGCTGTTGTATGAATTACTTATAGTTAGATATTTTGGTGCTGGTTCTTTAACATTCAGAAGTTAATAGTTGTTTACATGGTCTTACATGGAAACGTCTCTGATCAGCTTATCTATACTGCCATGGAAGTGAAAGTATTGGCTCTTTTTGTTACTTTGTGCTATATTTTTCCACGCTGGTAAAAGAATCACAAATGGCTATTATTGTTCCAAGTGAGGAGCTATTTTACAACAATCTATTCGACTAATTTCTGATTTTTTTTTTGAATCTGGTGATTGCCTAATCGGGGCCAAAAGAACACAAGAAACAGAAAGTCTGGTGATAACCGTGGCACCATCGGCCCTTCATTTACTGCTGAGGAACAACGAGATGGTTTCATCTTTAGCTTTGAACCCGCAGTAACTTACAAATTAATGTCTAGGTTGTCATTTTCTGGAGTAAGGGAGTTCGAACTTTTGGTAATACCGCACCGAACAACAGATCCATCCTATTTTAACATACAAATGAATTACAATAGATTTAACAGACAAATTGCTGTTATTACTACAAAGCTTGAAGACACATGCAAAGAAAGGATTCATAGTGTCAAGAACCATAACATTTAATTTGAAACCATCTTTGCACAATCATCCTCACAAAAGAATGTATCTTAAGCTCTATAGATGCCAGATGGGTCAGCATTCTGAACGATCCATGGGTGCTCAAGAAGCTTATGTAGTGGTAAGCGCTGGGAGGAATCCTTGACAAGCATCTGTAAGTACAGTTAAAAGTTCAGGATATGCCCCAATGGAACAATTATATGTTTATCACAAGAGATGATATGCAGCAACAAGAGATACCTGACTAATGAGGTCCTTAGCTGCAGATGAAACAATTGGCTTAGGAGGGAACTTCAGATCCACTTGCATAATCCTGTGAAAGTGGTACAGTGGAAAAGTTATGATATCAGCAATAAAAAGATGAACTAATACTGCATCCCAGTTGCTAATGAAAGCATACTATAGCAGGTTAAATTCCCTAACATATCATCATTTGAGAACAAAAGTTAAACTTGATAAAAAATGCAGTGCCATGAAATGCATCTCCAAACGTAAAAGAAAGCTTTGATCATGTTCTCTTGTTTTGCAGCTCACGCTTACCTTCTATAAGTGTCAGAGTGTTCCTTGGCCTCAAAAGGAGGGACTCCATATAGAAACTCATAGCATAACACACCAAGGCTCCAAATATCTACACTAGCATCATGCTCTACGTTTTCAACTGCGGAGAACATCAAAAGTAAGGTGAAATTAGTTTTCTCTTATACTTCTTCAGGTACCTATGAAGTTATATTTTATGACACAAATGGATATTGTTTGAACTTAGTTTTCTCTTATACTTCTTCAGGCACCTATGAAGTTATATTGCTTGATAAAGAACAAATTGAACCAGTAATAAAATGAAAACTGCTGTACCATTACAGTGAATCCCTAGTTTCAATGGTTTACTACATACCCATTTCAGGAGGAAGATAATCAAGTGTACCACACATAGTCCGCCTGCGGTTAAATGTGTGCACTGACCATCCAAAATCTGCAATCTTGAGTTCACCCTGACAAATCCCAATTGAGAAGATAAGTGCTACAAGACTTCCATTAAATAAACTAAACAACAAGTACAGCCATTGATTAGGAATTACCTGTGCACCAATTAAAAGGTTCTCAGGTTTGATGTCTCTGTGTATTACATGCTTTCCATGACAATAAATGAGTGCCCGAGCTAATGATGCAACATACTGCAACACGCAACATAGGCATACAAACCGTAACGTCTAATTAGTATATTTGTCAATTTATATACAAATATAAATTCAATTAAGCATTACAAACTATTGGATGAATCTATTGGCACAAAAAGAAAAATAACTTACAGTAGCTGCACGCCTTTCACTGAAGTATTTACACTTTTGGAGTTCCTTGTATAGCTCACCCTTGGCTGCATACTCCAGTATTAGATAAACACGTTTCTGCAACAGTTGTATTCAGAATAAGACATGTCAATTCATCCAGCAAAAATTCAATTATCTACATGCATCAAAACACCAATAGAGAGTCTAAAAGGCTAATACCTGATCATAAAAATAACCATAAAGCCTCAATATATTGGGATGGCGCAGGTGACTTTGTATTTCCACTTCACGACGTAGCTGATGTTCAACTTGAGACTGTTGCAATTGGCTTTTAAAAAGCACCTTGAGTGCCACGATATGATTGCTCTGTTTCAAAGGTACGTATGCATCAGCCTAATACAATAATTACAGATAATGATAATTATAAGAGCAAGTCAGTGTTTGATATGTCTGTTCTATTTTAGCCGGATAATGAACAAACACTTATTTTCATCAAATTTCCTCATTATTCTTAGCAAACAAAAGAGCAACAAGAAAAAATTTAAACAAAAAGGTGAATGAAACGAACCCTCTTTTCTCTAGCCAAATAAACGTGACCAAACTTCCCTCGTCCAAGAGGCTTCCCAATGTCGAAATCGCTAAGTGTCCATCTTTTCTTTTCAGCTGCCGAAGCCTCTGAAGAAACCTGTGAAAATGAATATACACAAATTAAAATATATATAGCAAAATCCCCAAATCATTAACGTTCCCAATTCTTCAAATTCCGCTTAACCCTACATATCAAATGGTACGGTAACTAGACAAAAAAATTTGTTAATATTCCCAAATCTGCCAATTAAACCCTATAAATGGGTACTGTTCGCGAATTGATACGTTTTATATGTAGAAAACCCTTCTCGAAATCTCCATTCCTCTATAAAAGAAAAATAAACTGAGATTTGGCCTTTGCTTGGTTCTTGAAGGATGAAAAAGAAAAAAAAAAGCTACTATTTTCCCAAGAACAACAAGGAAAACAAAAAGGGAAAAAAATATCTTCACCTTCTCTTGTTGTTGCGGGTGGGTCTCGGCGATCGCCATTTTTTTGAGACAGAAAAAATAAAGACCAAGTTTTTTGGGGAAAGAGAGAGAAGGAAAGGGAGAGGGGAGAGGGGAGAGGGGAGAGGCCAAGAGAGAAGAAAAATTGACGAGTTACTATATTTCGATTGAGAAGAAAGAGAGAGAGACAAAAAGAAAAAAAAATAGAGGGGTTAGGGAGGGATCCGGCGAACCCCACTCGCAACGGTCGAATCAGTACGGTGTGCCACGTGTAACGCATTTTCAAAATTTTCCATTTTTGAGATCTGAAGGAGCGTCTCTCTTGAGAGAGACGAGGCTAGAGTCACATTGGCCGTCACGTTGACTAGTTCATGTCTTCCGGATATTAGGTTTGTGTGTTTCAAGTCATGGGCTTAAGGCCCTAAGGAGAGAGGGCTAAAGTCACTTGGAGATCCGGATCCTACTAAATGCTTTGGCCTATGGACAATTGAGGCAAAGAATTTTGCCCAATCGGAGCTCGAAAATGTCTTAGCCCAATTACTTAACTACAAAAACTGTAGTAACTAAGTTGATATTGGATCCGAAAATTTGTCCCTAAAATGGATGGTCTGACTCCTTTGGTCATAGTCGACTGGTTCCGTCTATATTGTCTCCCCTTTCTACTTTCTAGCTATAGTCTCTACAAAGCACAATGCCTAGGATCCGTTACTAAAGAAGCTCACCCGAGTCTCTTGCACGCGTCACATCCTTGTCGACTCGCACCCATGCAACGCTGCTCAACCACACACGCGCCAGACCCAACCAAACCCACCCCTTACACTCTGTTCAAGAGAGTAACAGTTAGTTACCCTCAGCACAACACACATCACGAGGAGAACACACCTCCAACTCCCGCCACGTATCCCTCCCCCCACCTCCTTATAGTGGCCACCCTTGCCCTCTCTTCACCTCCGCAACCGTCTTCCATTTTCTCACTTAAATTTCATTGCCATTTTTCACTGAACACTATCATCAGACCGAGGGCCGTTCATCATGTCGAATGATCAAAACAAGCCGATGACTCAGAAGCTCTATGAGTCAGCTCCATCTTCGCGCCAGGCGGCCAAGTTTTTGACTGCAACCACACTGGGTGCAACGCTGCTATTCTTGTCTGGGTTAACCTTGACCGGGACAGTGATGGCCCTGATCATGGCCACGCCACTCATGGTCATTTTCAGCCCAATTCTAGTCCCGGCTGGGGTAGTCATTTTCCTGGTGATTACCGGGTTCTTGTTTTCCGGTGGGTGTGGGGTGGCGGCGATCACGGCGTTATCGTGGATATATAATTACGTGCGAGGGAAACATCCACCAGGAGCGGATCAGCTGGATTATGCAAGAAATACGCTTGCGAGGACGGCTAGGGACATGACGGAGAAGGCTAAGGAGTATGGACAATATGTGCAGCACAAGGCTCAGGAGGTTGCTCAAGGATCTTGAATAAGAGTGTTTAGCTTAGGGCTTGGATTGGGTTGAGGTCTGTTGGTTCTGTAAGGTGGTGGTGGTGGTGTTGTGTCTTGCTTGTTGTTTTCCATCATATTTGCATGCATGCAGTGTAGATCATGTGTTTTTGGGCTTAGTAATTGTAACAGTTGCTTTAGTTTGATTCTCTTTGTGGCTTCGAAAATCTCGTTTCTCTGTTAATAAGTTTTTCTTTGTCTTGAATGTGTAGAATGCAGGGTTGAGAGGATGGAAATCCATCAAATATCGAATTATTCGATCGGTTTGGTTTTGATTTTGGAAAAAAAAAATATTTTTTTTTATTTTTGTAAATTATAATATTAAAATTTATAAACTTCAATCTAGAATAAAAATTAATAATAAAATATATATTTTGTTTAAATTTAAAAATAATATTATATAATAATATATATTAATTTGATTTTTTATCAATTCGATTTTAAAATTGAAAATTCATTAAATAAATTAATTGAACAAAAAATTTTGAATTAATAGACTTAATGAACTAATTGAACAGAACATTTTTACTCTTTGATTGAAATTTTACTTTTTAATTGAATCACTAATTTTTTTCACTCTGGAATCGTAGATCAGCGATTCGTTACTTGTCTTATTGGGCATCAGACCATCAGCTGATCGGCGCTGGAGCCCCAAACTACCATCTGGTTCAGGCTTCTTCTGGGTTTAATTACGAGCCCACGTTAATGAAATCTGGGTCCTAAAAAGCAAGACCGGTCCTATTCTAGGAGGACACAAAAGAAGAGCCATGCATATTTTCCCTGCTACGTTTTAGACCTTAAAAAGGCTTGTCAAGAGACAGCCTATCATTGCCTCCAAACAACTAGGATGATTAAATCAGAATAACCCGTAAGAAGATGAAGAATGCGATGCTCAATTCCCTGGTTTAAAGTGATTTCGTCTCTGGGAGAAGAACTATACAATTATACCCCTGAACAAACATAAACAGGTGACAAAGATTTGCTGCATTTGAGCATCATTAAGGCAGATGTTCGACATTTCCAAAGGTTGCTAGAGCTACATCTCTGAAAATTTTGTTACAGAAACACCTCTCCTTACATAACAATTTAAACATGCTCCACAGTAGGAAAATGGTGGCAATGATAATCGATTACTCCTCATCTTAAGACAAGTCTCAGGACTGCTTGACAACATTTTGACCAACAAGCAGATATGATGGAAGATAACGAGGAACAACCAATGCCAATCCTAAACACAGCAAGGCAAAGACTACAACCCACCAAGCTTTGTAAGGGATGCCCAACAATAGTTCATCGCAAACTGAAAAGTGAAAAATTTTAAGTTATCGGTCATACTGAAAAAACCTGAGCTCCTGGGGAAACAAGGTAATATGAAACTGCTTTTTCTCCTAAGAACGATAAGTCAAAAGGGGATACAAATAAGTATTGCATGAGAAGCAAAGCAAACAAAAAGAAGCTGTTAGAAGAAAGAAATCTTGTATTACGAAATTATGTGTATATCTAACTCTAACTAGCTAACAGTATTATATTATAACTCTAACTAGCTAACAATATTGCATTATAATTCTACTTAGATAATTTGTTTAATTATCTTAACAGAAGTGAAATGGTAAAATCATCATATTGCATTTCAAGAAGGAAAAGCTACAAAAGGGAAGGGCTTGAATCATCACTTCAAAAAAAAAAAAAAACTTATAGGGAGAGCAAGAAAATAGTTGGTCTACCAATATTAAAGATGATGAACTCTCTCTCCTTTGTGTTGGGTATTGCAACAAAACCTTCAGGTTCCACAGTCACCAAAACGTGCAACCCACCCTGAGCAAAAATGAACTTCTATAGTACTACCTTTCACTTAAGGTAGAAAATGATGCATCAAAAACAATTTAAGCAGCATAACCAAAACCTGATCATTGATCATGTCAAGACTATCGGTCTTGAATATCAACTTCTCTGTATTCAACAGTCTTCTGTTTCTTTTTAACCCAGAATCTGAATTCCCCTTCTTCAGTTGCAAAGAAAAACTCGCAGGGATCTGATATTGCAACAAAAGCAAAGATCAGTTTTTATGGAAATGAAAATGCCACAAAGAGGCAGATCACAGAAAAGAAATTACATACAGAAGCTGGATACGATATCTTCACTTCGTACCAAGTTAATGATTTGAGCCCTTGTAGTCGGTAAACTCGAGAACCCATTCGTAAGGGTAAAGTTTCCTTCTTTAGCTCCTCCCCAACATTCAAAACGCTGCCGTCAAGCCTGGTAAATCCAAAGCGGCAACTTTCATTCGTTCCCAAGAGAAAAATGACAAGGAAGTAATTTACACAAAAATCCAACTTTTACGAGGTTACTTACATTTCTCCATGACTGAAAATTGAGCTGCTGCTGATGAAGATTAAAACATAGAGAAGAATCAATGAATTGAAGTCGTTTGAATGAAGCATTCTAGATAAGAAGAAAGTCCGCCGCCACCTCAAGCTCTTGAATCTAGTAAAATCACATGGTTCGGTTAGTCTATCCCTTTCTTTTCCCCCACAAATTACAAGCTTTTTTGAAACTAAAATAGAAAACCATTCGATGAAGCAAAGCCTTTCAAGCCCGCCAAACGTTCGTCAAAATGAGTTAATTCAAAGGGCTTACTCCGATTTCTCGTCGAAACTGAACAAACAAATTCCACAAAAATCCAACCTTTTAAAACAAGTACGCTGTTTTACTCGGAATCTATAGCATTCACAACACTTACCAGAATCCGAAGCTCTGATCGGGTCAGTTTGAATCTCTCTGTTTTCGTCACAGCGGTGAAATCTAATTGAGGAAAGTCATTCTGTTCCCGGGCTCTGGCACGACACCGTTTTAAATGTCACGGCCTGGGCAGGTGGGCCTGGTATAACTTATAACTGCGTTCCCTTTTATTTATTTATTTCTAGTAGAAAAGTGAAAGAATATTTTAACAAGTCTCATCACCTGAAAAGCAAAGCCCTGAAATCCTAAACAGGATGGTAAGATTTGAACCCGCCTAAATCTGAAGCAAGCAAAAAAAAAACAACACCAACATTCGAACGAGGAAGTAAACAAGATGGTACGATGATTGTTTGGTTCTTTAATCTTTTCTTGACTGGTATCAGATTGCAAAAGGAAAGGGGTGAATTTTCCTGTTTATTATTGTTATTGATTTAAATTTCCTTCTTTTTTTGTGTTTCAGTTCTCAATCGCAGCAATTAACGATACGGATTCCAGAGGTCAATGGGAACCCTTAGCTCCTACTAAAGAAGCCCAGGCATACTCCTTCTATTTCTCTAACATAAGCCTGATATTGGATGTAGAGTAAAAATTTTGTTTCGTATTGCTTTTTTTTTTCAGTGTTGTCTTTCTTTGTTGAATATCTGAGTTTTTCTTTTTTGGGGTGTTTTTTGTTGTATTGGTTTCGATATTTGAGAGTGTAGAAATCTATGTTTCAAAAGACTAGCCAAATTTGGTTCTATTTTTTGCCTTGTCATTTCGAAGTATAAAAATTTAATTTAGTTTATGGTTTATTGCAGGAGTTCCATCTCACACAAGCTTACCATGATGGGCTTCTCAAGTTACAGGCTAAAGAGTACGAAAAGGCTCGCGAACTGTTAGAATCCGTTCTGAAGGATCCTCTTATTTCAAACGCTCAAGTATCTGCTTTGTTCCATGAAGAAGATTTCGGTTGCAACTGCTTTAATTTTTTTTTTTTGAGTAGTTTAGTAATTACTTTTATTTTTAAATATATTCAGGTGGATAGCAATACTACCGATGGTCATCTGTTACAACTCAAGTTAAGAGCTGTCTTCTCATCTATATCTTACTTATTTTTTAAATAGTTTGCTTACGTAGTTTTCATTCTTTGACTCTGCTAACATGCGACTACTTTCCTTTTATCGCACCTTAGAATGCAAAGCCATGACGTGCCTACAAGTTAATCCCCTTTCCCTATCAAAAATCAAATTGAAATAGAGTAGTGAATCTAATGTCAGCTGACTGTGGAGTTAGGTGATATGCATGATAAGTACAAAGTTTTTTTTAAGTCTTTGTTGTTGGTTAGTCTATGTAAATTGTGTCTTCCCTATAAGTGTCTGTAAAGGTTTCATTTTATAAACCATTGGTAAAGTCATGTGCTGCTCTGGTTTGATTGAAATTTGCTGTGATTTAGATTTATCTGCTAAGTGTACCAAATAAATGTATTTACGTATGATGTCTTATTCTTGTAACCATATTTGTTAATGTTTTTCATATAGTTCTCTGCAGATTTTTGTCACTGAAGAACCTTGCTGCTGTTTTCCTTCAACAAGGTTCAAGTCATTATGAGAGTGCTTTGCATTGTTATCTTCAAGCTGTAGAGATTGATAATAAAGATTCGGTTGTCTGGAACCAGCTGGGAACTCTATCATGCTCAATGGGTTCATTGAGTATTTCACGATGGGCGTTTGAGCAGGGACTTTTGTGCAGTCCTAACAATTGTGAGCATTTGTCTGCTTCAGTTGTATCATGTATTTATTTCTCTTGTTGTGTTCTGTGTGCTATATTTTCATGAAGCATACAACCATATATTGTGTGGCAGGGAATTGCATGGAGAAACTGTTGGAAGTTCTCATTGCCATTGGTGATGAAGTTGCATGCCTTTCTGTTTCAGAGTTGATTTTAAGGCATTGGCCATTGCATTCTCGTGCCTTGCATGTCAAAAATACTATTGAGGAGTCAGAATTAGTTCCTTTTGCTCCTAGAGGTATAGATAAGCTAGAACCTGAACATGTTCGTCTTAAATTTCATGACAAGAGAAAAGCACCTGATGAGAATCTAGATGAGGGCAGTGCCCTCAAAAAGCTGAACCAGAACATAGATTTGCAACTTACAGAAGCTTCCTGGGCTGCTCTCGCTGATGCACTCCTGGGAATATTACTACCGCTGAATCGTTGTGGTTCTGAGCTGGAGACTGGAAAATTGCAAAGATCTGGAGATGTCAGGTTAAGGATACTCATCCCTCCTGGTTCTGAAATTGTTATGGAGCCTGTGGAAAAGAAAGTGCCTACTTCAGCTTCAAGTGGTGAAAGTATTCCTCCTAGTGATTGTGACACTGAAAGAGCAAGTAACTTGAAAGAAAAAGAATCAAATTTTTTGGAAGAACAACCACAGGAGAGGCGGAGTACTCGTCTTGAAAGGCTTCGGAGTCGTAAACCTGGCAAAGAAGAAATAGATTTTGCTGCCGATAAGGATTTGGCCAAGATTGTGCTTCAATTTCTCGAACCTTTTGTCATCAGTAGACCAGAAGGCAAAGATTCTGATGATGTTGTTAATTGTTCTATGTCATATGCTGATCAAGCTTATTCCTTGGATATGGAATGTCAAGATGTTGCTAATTTTGTGAAAGAAACTTCAAAAAATTATGGTGCTTACCATTTGGGTCACTTGCTTTTGGAACATGCCACAAATAAAAGCCTTGTGCATCCAGATGCACATGTCAAATTCCTTGAGTTGGAGAAGTTGACAAGGCATTGGGGGCAGGATAGGACTCCTGAATGTAGTCTTTTTCTTGCTGAGTTGTACTACGACATTGGGTCTTCTCCTTCCAATTCCTCCAATCTATCTGAATTCTTATCGGAGGCATCCTACCATCTATGTAAAATAATTGAATCAGTCGCATTAGATCATCCTTTTCATATGACTTCTTCATTTGGGAATGAAAATTGCTCTTCATTTAAGAATTTTCTTGGCACTGATGGAATTTCACCCAATAACTCTTTTTGTGAAAGTTCACATTTAGATAGTTTCTTGTCATCCAACAAAAGTCCCTTCTGGGTTCGTTACTTCTGGTTGAGTGGACAGTTGTCTGTTCTGGATGGCAACAAGGCAAAAGCTTATGAGGAATTCTGCATTTCCTTGTCAATTTTGGCGAAGAAGGAAAATGCAAACAATCCTTTATGTGTGGTGCAGCTGCCACATTGTAAGAATATTAAAGAGTTAACTGTTGAGAGGATTCTTCATGAAATAAATTTATTAAAGGTTGATTTCTTGTTGGATAAGACTTTAGGTGAGATGATTGAGAAAGAGATGTATCTGGAATGTGTAACTTTGCTTGCTCCTCTTCTTTTTTCTGCCAATTATGTATCATATTTACTGGCTGCTGACCAAAGGGGCGAGGGGATTACATCTGTTGAACTGTCAGCATTAGATATATTAATTAAAGCTTGTCAGAAGATAAAGCCAATGGATATTGAAGTGTATTTGAATTGTCACACACGAAAGCTTCAACTACTTACAGCATTAGCTGGCATGTATCAATGCGTTGCTTTTTGTAAACGCTTTCCTCAGAAGTCAAGGTTAAAAATGCTTTCTGGTTCTGAGATGGTATCAAGAGACAGTTCAAGCAAGCACTGGGATCACTTGGTTGCGGAGGAAGTGAAGGCGATTTCACAATGTGTGTCACAAGTGAAAAACTTCAATGATCAAGGTGGAGATTCTGTAAGTAATTTCTTTTCCCCAGCAGAAATGCTTTTTATAATTGTAGTCTAGATTAAAGTATTAATTGCTCTGAAATTCACTTAAGATGCATGAATGTGTTGCTAATAGGATTGATGAGCGCATTCTTTATTGGACAAATTTATCAGATGTTAAATGATCGTAGTTCTATGATATTTGTGAAACATATCCCTGCTGTTTTATACTCCATGGTTAATATTTAAATTGGAAATATATCCATTTTTGTCTCCCCATATTGCATCTTTACTTCTTATTAGCTATGCTTGCAGAGTGGCACTGTTTTAGTTGGCATCATTAGTGACATTCAATCACTGCTTCTGGCGATCATGTACAACATTGCAAACAATGTCCTTTGCAAGAAATCTTCTATGCCAGTAATTATTGATCAACTGGAACAAAAGCAAAGTAATTGCTTCATTGATGCAGCCATTGCTTTTTGCAAGCTTCAACATCTTGACCCTTCTGTAACTATTAAAACCCAGGTGAACTTTACATTAGTTTCTATGAAGAAGAAATTAGCAATTCACTCATTGATCTATTGAATAATCTTTTTCTCACAGCATTTGTGTGCAAATATGTATTTTCTTTAAGTTCTGTTCTCTGACTTCTTGTCTTAGGTTGAATTAATCGTGGCAATTCATGACTTGCTTGCTGAATATGGACTTTGCTGTGCGGGCGAAGGTGGTGAAGGGGAGGAAGCAACTTTTCTTAAGTTTGCAATAAAGCATCTCTTGGCATTGGACATGAAGCTAAAATCCTGCTGTAACTCTTCAACCAGTGAGAATAGTCCACATGACGGGCAGCCAAACCATGATAATGATGCCAAAACATCGCAAAATGAAATAAGTTCAGATAAGCTAGATGTGGAAATGGGTAGAACTGAAAACTCTGAATCCATTACTGCAATGAAGGATGATATTGAAGGGATTGCTTCTAAAGCAGCTCCATCTTGTTCTGGTGAAGAGAAGGACAATACAACAGCACATGAAAAGCAGTGCAGTAATGATGAGAAAATCAACCTTGGAGAAAAATGTGGTGATCAGCTTGATGAATGTGCTGATGAGCTTACGGAATATGAAAAGGAGGAACTTGAACTAATGATTGATAATGCTTTGGATCAGTGCTTTTTCTGCTTATATGGTCTAAAACTTAGATCTGACTCATCCTATGATGATGAACTGGCTGTGCACAAAAGTACTAGTCGTGGTGATTATCAAACTAAGGAACAATGTGCTGATGTATTCCAATACATTCTTCCTTCTGCCAAGGCTTCCTCTGTTAGTAGACTTTCTCTCTTCACATGCGCGCGCGCGCACACACACACACACACACCCACACACACACACACATACACATGCATCATTGACACTAACACGAATATAATGGTGCCTGTGCATGCATACACGAGGAGTTTTTTTTTTTTTTCATTTTAAATTGTGCTGATTGCAACTTAGCTCAATGACGTTATTTTACATTCAGAGAACTGGATTGGTCAAACTTCGCAGAGTGCTAAGAACCATACGTAAACACTTTCCTCAACCACCAGAAGATATTTTGGTTGGCAATATAATAGATAAGTTTTTAGATGATCCTGATTTATGTGAGGACAAACTGTCAGAGATGGCTGGATCTGAAGGTTATCTTGAGACCATAACAAAGATGCTTTTTCCTAATGGAGGAAGCCTCAAACAGTACAAGGCATCATCATTTCGGAGGTATATACTTGTGTTGTTCTGCTAGTATGTTAAATGCTTGTTTGTTTCTTCATTAATGGTTAAATGTGCATTATTTTACTTCTTTACTGATGCTATCTGTGTGTAATTATGGGTCAACTGTATACAGCTCTGAGCCATATTTGGAGGTCTATAGCAATTTGTATTATTTCCTGGCACAGTCAGAAGAAATGAATGCAACTGATAAATGGCCTGGCTTTGTGCTTACCAAGGAAGGGGAAGAATTTGTTCAGCAGAATGCAAATCTCTTCAAATATGATCTACTCTATAACCCTCTACGCTTTGAGAGTTGGCAACGTCTTGCTAATATTTATGATGAGGCAAGATTTACTTTTGTTTATCATTTTAAAATGTATGATGTACAGACCATTAAAACTTTATTATTTTTTGGTTTTTATATTTTCCTGGCAAGGGATCATTTTCTTTACAAAATTCTCTTGGGCTTCCTTTAAATAGGAGGTGGACTTGCTGCTAAATGATGGGAGTAAGCACATAAATGTATCAGGATGGAGGAAAAATACTACTTTGCCTCAGAGAGTTGAGACAAGTAGGAGGAGGAGCAGGCGTTGTCTATTAATAAGTTTGGCTTTGGCAAAGACATCAGCACAGCAGGTTTTGCCCTATTCCATTGATTCATATGCATGCTGGACTCTAGTTTGGATGTCGTTGATCATTTTCAGACAAATATGCTTTCTACAGTCCTTATATTAGTCATTAAATGTAATTTCTCAAACCAGTACGCAACAGCAGATTTTAACATGCGAGTTAGTGAGAAGGGATGGAACAAGAGATAAGTCCCGCTGAGAGCATATGCAATGTGCTATCACTTAACACTATGCACTGTGAATGTTGGATGATTTTAAGAATTAGTTCCCTTTTTCTTGGAAGGTTCCTTGATACAAGTAAAATGCTGGGGACATTCATCTAGTATGAGGTTTAAAAGAGTTCAATAGTGATAATGAGAATAAAACTGTGACTTGGATGCCCCTCAGTAGATGCTTTACTGGTTATATTTATATCATTTCTGTGTAAGTTATAAAATCTAGATGTTGGTTTTATTATTAATATTTGTAGCAAATTGTTGCTAACTATTGTATAACTTTGCATGATCTTAGTGCGAGATACATGAGCTATTGGCGTTGGTATACTATGACAGCCTTCAGAATGTTGTCCCATTTTTTGATCAGCGATCTATCGTGCCCTCAAGGGATGCAGCTTGGAGGATGTACTGTGAAAACTCTTTGAGGCATTTTAAAAAAGCCTTCATGCACAAGTATTATTGCTTTTCTGAATCCCTACCCTTCCACTTTCTGTCTCACTCTTGATATTTAAGATTCTAAGATGTGTAACTTCAGCTGACTCCATTATGTTGTAGGCAGGATTGGTCACATGCATTCTACATAGGAAAACTCTGTCAAAAGCTTGGATACTCACATGAGACATCATTATCTTATTATGATAAGGCCATTGCTTTGAATCCATCAGCTGTCGATCCTTTCTACCGGATGCATGCTTCACGCCTGAAGTTACTCTGGACCCGTGGAAAACAAAATCTTGAAGTTTTAAAGGTTTCTTTCATCCCCTTCACCCTCCCCTCCTCCAAGCAAGTAACATTATTGTCATTTGACTCTTTTTTTTCCCCCTGTTATGGCTTCTTTATCTTGAATCACTAATCATTTGATAGTTTTTTAGTTTCTGGACTTGTACAAGTTGTCTAGTTTACCAGATAACAATTCTTAAGTTTCAACCATCATTGACTGTGTCCAGGTTCTTTCAATGTATTCTTTCGGTGAATCTGTGAAGGATGCTGTAATGGACATTATCAGGGGAATGACTCCTGAAACTTCACTTTTGGAAGAAGATGTAATGGACAAAAGCTGTCAAAAAAATATGGAGCAAAAACATCATGATGAATCAGAGCAAATGGAGGTGTGGACAATGCTTTACAATGATTGTCTTTCTGCCCTGGAAATTTGTGTTGGAGGGGATCTGAAACATTTTCATAAGGCCAGATTTATGCTTGCTCAAGGGTTATATAAGAAGGGGGGAAGGGTTGATTTGCAGAAAGCCAAAGACGAACTTTCTTTTTGCTTCAAATCATCTCGCTCGTCCTTTACAATAAATATGTGGGAGATTGATGGCATGGTCAAAAAAGGAAAGTATGGCTGCAATCTGTATTTCAATTCCAAGCTATTAGATTTATATCGTCCTTCTGTTTGACATGCAGTCATAACCTAGAAATAAAGTGGTTCATTATAAAATAAAAGTATGGATTGATGAATGTTGATAATGCATTGGTTCCCTTTGGTTCAAATTCTTCTAAATATGGTGTCCTTAGGTTCCCTTGTTAACATTCATGTCATCGATAATGCATTTCATGGAAGTGGCTTGTTGCCTCTTATTATATGAATCTAATCAATTTTTTTTTTTGAAAAAAAATCAGGCGCAAAACACCAGGTTTTGCTGGGAACAAGAAGGCCCTTGAAGTCAACTTACCAGAGAGTTCTCGAAAATTTATAACTTGCATCCGGAAATACTTGTTGTTTTATCTGAAACTGTTGGAAGAAACTGGAGACATCTGTACTCTTGACCGGGCTTATGTCTCCCTTCGGTCAGATAAGAGGGTAACAAGTCGATCCTTTAGAAACTAGCTTTGATTTGTTGCATTTTGTCCAGAACCTAACTCCTATCAGCCAATGCATATACATTTAACAAGATTTAGGAGATGACGTAAACAGTTTCTAGTATCATTTCCTACTAGAGCCTGCCTATCCTACCGGCACATATGCACACTCTTTAAGAAAAGGAAAAAAAAAAAGAACGAAGATTCTTGTATGATCAGTATATTTGCAGTAATTTATTTTGTGTTGATCACATGTTATTACTGTCAAAGTCATATGCCTTATCCATCTGTGTCATTTAATACTATTTGTTAACTGATGTTGTTTTTTGCACTTAGTTCTCCCTGTGCATAGAAGATCTTGTACCAGTGGCACTTGGGAGGCACATCAAGGCACTAGTTTTATCCATGAGGCAAGTTGAGCCTGCTGGTGCTGATGCTGCCTGCAGTTTTGAGCATCAACTAGAGAAGATATTTGGTTTGTTTATGGAACAGGGCACCTTATGGCCTGAGATCTGCTGTTTGCCTGAGATTAAGAGTTCAGAAATATCTGAGAGCACTTTATATGGGTAACATATATTTTCTGAGTTTGTTGTTTAGGAATTTTAAAACTCATGAAAAATTTTAATGTGTAACATTTAGTATATGATAAATAATACAGTAGATTCTGACTTTGCTTAATAAGGCAATTTGCACTGTTTATCCTTTAACCCATAATAGAACTAAAAGTGTCATTCCTTTTCACAAAATTCTAATAGTTGATAAACTTGACTTAGGTATCTACACCAGTATATTGTGTCCCTGGAAAGAAATGGCAAACTGGAAATACTTGAAGCAATAAATGAGCGGATCCGAAAGCGGTTCAAGAATCCAAAATTGTCAAATAGTAACTGTGCCAAAGTTTGCAGGCATGCCTCTGTTGCTTGGTGTCGATCTCTTATATATAGCTTGGCATCAATCACTCCACTGCAATCTGGATTCCCAAGTGAGGTTCAAACTCTTAATTCAATAGATGGTGCCATGGAACGCAGCCAGCAGCTTTGTATTGATCTGCAGACACATGAAATATGGAGTTCATCATTTGAGGACTCAACTCATTTCGAAAGTCTTCAAACAAAATGGAGCCCAACTTTGGCAAAAATTAATAATATCATTATAAAGAAAGCTTCTGATGGAGATATGGAGACCGCCAACTCTTTGCTTAGAAGTTCATATAATTTCTATCGAGAGAGCTCCTGTGTAATGCTCCCATCTGGTGTCAACCTTTGGTTGGTGCCATCTCAACTAGTAAAAGAAAAGCAATTTCCGTCAAGTATGGAAGGGGCTGAAACTCTTGATTTAAGCATTCCAAGGAAGCTTTTGTTGTGGGCTTATACGCTATTGAATGGCCGCTATGCCAGCATTTCAGTTGTTGTAAAGCATTGTGAAGAAAATGCTAAGGTATGAAAGTTGACATGCTTTAAGTTGGGAACTTCTTTAGAATGCTAGAACATAGATTGTCTTTTTGCAGGATAAACTTTGCTTCTAAGATGTTAGTCTCTCTCTCTCTCTTTATTTCCCTACTTTAATCTTAGAGTGGGAAGTTTAGAGGATTTGTAGTGCCTTGATATTGAAGTTAAGGGAGTGGTACCTTAGTTCTTAAGTTCATCAAGAATGAAAACATTACACAAAAAACATGATCAAAGGTTCAACTATTTTCACTTCAAAATATCCATTGAAAACAAAACTAATCAGTTTCTCTTTGTTCCGCAGTTGAAGATGAAAAGAGGGGCTGCAACTTCATCAGCACCACAAAATACAAACATCAGCATTGCTGTATCCAGTCATACAGGTTATTTCTGCTACTCAAGCAATCTTTTATTTTGGTCATTCAAACATATTGGTGAATAGTAGACTAACTGCAGTTAGTATCCGTGGAAATGCCAACTTTACTAGCTAATAACGTTTCATCTGATTAGAGATAATTCAGAATTGGCTTTATCAAACTGCCATGTTTCCTTATCTTCATGTTATTACCATTTCCAACACTCCATGGCTACTTTTGCCAACTCTCAAATACAACCTATGATGAATTTTCAGCCGTTAGTAGCAGCAAAGAAGTACCAAGCAATGGTGGAGGCAGTGAAGCAGAGGCTGCTCCAGTGACCTCAGTGCCACCTGCTCTAGTCTCTGAGGGTGAAAGCAGACATCCCACCAGTCCACTTCCTCCGTCCAGTGAGGGTCAAAGGAGCTTCTCTCTGGCTCCACAACTACATCCTTATAAGAATGAAGGGGAAAAGAGCACTGTGGCTCACGATGCGGGAGATCCTAACAAAGGCTGATTTTGTATAATGGACTTCTTGTAAATATCATGTGCTCATTCATTTTAACATGTAATGAAACCAAAATAGTTAGGATGTAATCCCACGTATAGTTGAGTTTTGTTATTAGAAGGGAAAAGCAAACAGAGAGGGGAAATACCTTTGCTTAGTGAAATTTGTCAAAATTTAGCTTCATTTATAAATATTAATGAACAAACAAGTAAAAGAGTTATCTTTCCCCTCTTAGATTGAGACCATATTTGCTTGCATTGATGTATAGAAATTCTGTTTCATCTGCTGGCCTCCGACAGTATTCCCTTTTATGTTGGGCTAAATATAAACTTAGGCCCAATGTTTGCGTTTAGGCTTGGGCTCTCATCTTCTGCATATAGCCCAAATTAACAAAAGCATTTGCGGGCCTCGTACTGTGATTTCCCTTCGGGCTCAGGCTGGGTAAGAAACAATTTCCTTTTCCACTTCGACGTCGTATTAACCGGTCGATAACGGAGCAAAGTAGTGCAGGGGTCACTTGCTAATCCATAAACCCAAGGACGACAACAAAAAATGGGGAGCAGAGCTTTGCTGATGCTCACCAACTTCAAGTTTAAAAGCAGCTTTGCTTCTTCTTCTTCAAAACCCTTTTATCTTGTTAAGAGTAGTCCCACAATCCGGAAGTTATCCACGAAAACGAGGTCGTCTTTGCAGCCACCGGATGTGCGTCGTCTGGCCGAAACAGCTCGTATTTCACTCGCCCCAAATGAGGTTTCGTTCACTACTTTCCTCCATTTTTATTTCGCTTACTCGTTTCTTTATTGTTTAACTTGATATCTTCAACTCTTTCTTTTGTTTGGTTTCAGGTTGAAGAATTTGCTCCCAAAATTCGACAAGTGATAGACTGGTAATCTTCTCATAAAGGATAGTTCAGAACCAAATTGAATTCAAATCAGTTAATATTGATAATAATTTGGAGATGTCTCAACAAAATGGGGGCCGGGTTTTGGTTTTTATTGGGGGTTTTAGCTGCCATTATATGTCAGGCTATCCCATGATTCTTATAAAGATAAGTTTTTAAGAAATATTGTATTGATTATGCATTTATGCTCGATGTATGTAGAAGAATGTACTTTAATTAATGATTATAATTTCCATTTTATTAGTGAGTGGATGTTATTCTAATAATATTACAACTTGAAAACGGTAAAAGTAACAGGTAAATTTTCTGTTTGGTTTTTGGGTTCTCTATTGCAGGTTTGGGCAACTTCAAGCTGTTGATCTTGACAGTGTCGAGCCGGCTTTTAGAGCTGGTACTTAGAACTCATTCATATAAATTGGTATTTCCTTGTTGTTAGTTACTGGTGCAATTGTGCTATACATTTGCGATATGTGTTTGTAGCAGAAGTAAAATATGGCGTTGCATCAAAATTGAGATAATGTAATTGAGGCGTTTTCTAGCATATCAATGAAGGGTAGTTTTTAAACAGTTGGTTTGTCCATTTGAGTTTTCCAAGTTCAAAGGTTTGGTAGGCGGGATTCTTTATTAGGCCAAATTGTAGTTCAGTGTCAAACTCTAAACAATGGTGTTGTATTGTTAAGAGGGCAGCCCAACAAAAAGAAAATGCTAATTATAGTTGCATATCTTAACAAAGGGAGAAACTAGTAGGAATACTGTTGGTGTATTTGACCAATGCGTAGTACCATTCCTGTTCTGTAACTAGATATTACCCTCTTAACAAGTTTTTGTCAATGCTATGTTTTATTTGCAGACACTGAAGGTGATAATTTGCGTGAAGATGTCCCTGAAACATTTGAGAATAAGTGAGATGAAAATAGTTTGATGCACTGTAGTTCCTGAGTTCAACATTACACTAGGTTATATTCTGAGTGTTTTGACTTTAAATATGTTTCTCAACAGGGAAGCACTGATAGCGTCTGTTCCAAGCTACAAGGAGCCATATATCAAAGTTCCTAAAGTATTGAACAAGGAGTAAGACTGTTTGGGTACCACATTATTCTCTCTTTAGTACCCAAAGAATTTCATGTACGTAAGTGGCCTCAAATTCTCATTTATAAGCTTTGGAGGAGATGAATTCCCCACTGATATCCCTCTTTGTATTGTTTGTCAATGAACTGATACGCATTCCCTACACACTTTTCTCTGAAAGATTATGCTTTTTGTTCACTTTGATCAGTTAAATTCTGAGTATGTATAGGCAGAACTTAGTGGAACCATTCATGCATATAGAAATCTCGATTATAAGGGAAGAGTGGCTGCCATGACGAAGGAGCCATATATCAAAGTTCCTAAAGTATTGAACAAGGAGTAAGACTGTTTGGGTACCACATTATTCTCTCTTTAGTACCCAAAGAATTTCATGTACGTAGGTGGCCTCAAATTCTCATTTATAAGCTTTGGAGGAGATGAATTCCCCACTGATATCCCTCTTTGTATTGTTTGTCAATGAACTGATACGCATTCCCTACACACTTTTCTCTGAAAGATTATGCTTTTTGTTCACTTTGATCAGTTAAATTCTGAGTATGTATAGGCAGAACTTAGTGGAACCATTCATGCACATAGAAATCTCGATTATAAGGGAAGAGTGGCTGCCATGACGAAGGAAACTTGCTCGTCTAGTAACCAATGTCTTTACGCCTTTTCTCATTGGAGTGTTCCTAAAGCCCTTGACACGACAAGCATTTTCCTAGACTTTTTCATTAATAAACAAACTGTTGAATATGATGCCTTAATCAGTCATCTCGAGAAAGGTATTAGCTTCAACAAATGCTTGTAGCCTTTTGCCAGTTCTTGTTTTTCCTTATTTTCAGGTTTGGCGGACATGTTCCTTGTATCTGATACTACCTCCCAGTTTAGTTACAGTTTTAGTTTTACCGACTCTTAATCTGGTATGTCAGTGTTACAATGGGTGGCTAGACACTTTAACCGTGGCACAAGGTCTTACCCGGTGGTTTTATCTAGCTTAAGTAACAGAACCATATCAAGTGAATATTTGCCATAAGAGTATCTTCCTTGGTTGAAAAAGTTCAATATGGATGATACATTTATGAACATTCCTGGAAGGGCACTTTCGAAATTCAGACCTGTCGTTTCAGTAAGAAAATTATATAAACATATTGAAGATCAGGAGAGAGTTCACCTCAGGATCCAAGCTAAATCTTTAAAACGTATTAGCTAGTCAACTTCATAAGGATTGCATGCACCATGCAGGGCATGGTTTGGCTGGCATCTCATCAGATAGTATTATAACCAGCAATAATGCCCGGATCCATAAAGAAGCTTCACAAGGTAGATTGATATGACAAACTTAGCACCGAAGAGATATACAAATGAATTCTCTAAAGCATTAGTGTACTCCAATTCTTTATTTACATTGGAACTCCCAAAATTAAAGGAATAACGTGAGAGCTTACATGAATGAATGCCCCTCTCACTCTATCTCTTGGTTTTTCTTTTTTTTTTTCTCCTTTGTTTCTATTTCTACTTATGTGTCAAGAACTCAGTTGTTCCCCTCAAATTACATACAAAAACTAGAGCAGTATAAAAGTGAACAAAAGAACCTTGTTAATGTGTAAGTATCTCTTTGACATGATGATGGTCATGACTGCCAAAATAGCTCAAAATCATTACTATACAATGAGCGGTCTTGAATCTCTAGATTCGCAACATGCCAATTTATAAGTTGTGATTGGAAAAGTTTACACAAAACCAGTCCAGCTGGAAAAATCCACCATTCACTTTCATCTCTGCATCCAAAACCAAACCAAGGAGATACACACCAATGTTAAGCAAGAATGGTGTCACAGTTAAATTTCCTTTGCACCTAATACATTAACTTACATGTTAATATTCAATGGCTGAATGTTCGGGATCTGTTTACTTGATGATGACTGACTTTTATAGTGAATATATCCACAAAGAAATGCAACACCCTGGCAAAGGATGAGATGATGATTACCACAGGTTTTGATTCAAACAAAAGGCAGGTTACTACTTTCAAATACTTGGAGCAGCTAAGAATACAAAGGATATTAGGGTAAAAAGATAAAGTTGGGAAGTTAGAAGATTAATTCATCTTGCCATCTAATATTCATAGGAGAGAGAGAAATGGGGGATGGGGGGAAGTTCTTTTTTTTTTTTTCCATTACTAAGATGGGGTGAATAAATGCTATTAAGATTCACCAGTATCAACCCTTTTTGTAACTTATGTCTTCCCTATATACTTTCTTGTATCTCCCCTTCCCCAGACCCCTTTCTTCTAGCCTACCAACATTTCATTTGTACCCAGAAATTCCATTTACCTCTATACTGCCCAAACTCTTTCACTCCTACCAAGGACAATTTAAATGATAATATTAGGTCTGCTTAATTGTTGACCTCAGCAATTAATAAAATCCAAAGAAATAGAAATTCATTATTATAGGGATTGTAGAAAACTACGACAAAAGGAAAAAAAGCATGTTTATCTAGTGAAATAGAGATTAAAAAGTACAGGAACTTACCACATTAATCAAGGATGTTATATTCCACAAAGCATAGAAACGTGCGAGACCTGCAGAACGCCTTGGACCGTGACTGAATAAAGCATTTATGCCAGCAGGAAACGAAAGAATAATGCCAAGAGGTAAAATAAACAAAACCAGAAAGACATCCACCAATGATATTGAATACAACTGGAGGAAAGTAAGCAACACTAAGCTAAAATCTCCTAAAAGTAGCATTGATATGACTATGCCAACAAGATCCTGCAACATAAAACAAGGTGATAAGTGAATGATATAGATTTGTAAATAATTTACAAGTAAAAAAAATATAACTCCTTATTTCATGTGAGCTACCTGGTGACCAACAGGTTTAGTATTATGGACTATGAAAGAGAGAAGGTAAAACATATCTCTCTTCTCTTCAAGCATTTGTAAGCTGTTAGTATCTATAAGCCCTCTGTAACTCCTCTTCCGCCTTGCAAAACCTTCACTGCTTCGATGACCTTGGGTTAAAAGTGCATCTTCTCTTCGATAACCAGATTGATTTTGCCGGTATGTGGTCTTCATACTATGAAGCAAATAAGAAAGCAACCAAGTTAAATTACATATAATTAGGCATCAAACAATTCCATCATATGCAAACACACACACACATGTATATACACATATATGAAACTCAGAAATTTGAATTTCTTTCTATCATATAATACAAGCAAAATTACTTGTTAACTTTAGTTCCTCGGGGTTCTGTAAAATACGCCCCACAGGTCATCCTATTCTTGTGCAGGGATATATTTCTATAATAAACCAAGCATCTGCTCGAGATATGCCAACATGCCACACACACACACACACAAACATTACCGTGAAAGAAGCTCGGTTCTGATTCCTCCATCAGTATTTCCCAATGATATAGGCTCGTTTTCCTCTTCAATAGAATACACCAAAAGTCCATATTGGCGATAACCACCAGGTGTAGCCTGAAACCAGGCAAGATCAATGCGTACACCATGGACTCTCAAAGCAGGATTAGCATGCGTTTGAAGCCATTGGAGGACAGATCGAAATGTTACTCTTAACCGTCCACGACGAACCAAGCGCAATTGTGCATTCAAACCAGCCACCAGTCGATACCAAGTAGTTGGTTGCACCAACTGTAAGAGGTATAACAATAAAAAGAACTTCATAATAGCTAAAATTTGGAAGATAAACCCATGCCTTTCACCAATGTACATACCTAAAATATGAGAACTAACCTGACTCATAAGACTGGTAAGAATGTTATCATTTTGGAGGGAAAATGGAGCCATATAACTTCCATCACCTCCAAAAATTATAGACATAGGAAACCTTTGAGGGAGGCCAGGTGGAAGGTCTGTTCTCTTTTCATCTCCACCAAGGAAGAAGTCCACATAAGCCAGCATTAAATCAGAAGTAGCAGATACCTACAGTGATCAAATACCAAAATTTCAAGTTTAAAGGTACATGCGAGAATTATGCTTTAGCAGCACTTGTATCATAGATCAAAAACTGTTCAAATCTTAGAAATTAATGTGTAAATCCCAAAAAGTTGACACTGTAAATCCTTTTCATCTGTTCTTTTCTTTAGTGTTCATTGACTCAAAAGCAACTATAATGCCAGATATAGCAGTAAGTCAACTGATTTAGCACTTAGGGTATAGAGTAACCATTTTACCTCCAAAAATATAGTACCCATCTAACCATGTACTATAGGAGCCATTAAATCAGTCCTTTAATTTGGTTTCTTTTTAATTGAGAAAAAACTTCTTGTTATTACTTAAACACGTTTATAAAACAAACTGTACAGAAAACTAAAAGCCTCCAGAATTGATGAGAATTTCAGGATGGTAAATAAGATAAGTTTGGAAGAATATATAGACAAACTTTATTTCAGTGACTCTGACTCTGTTCAACACTCAAACTAGAATGAGTTCAGGCATAAACAGCATCCATCTCTGATATGTCTACATAGTTGGTTTTCCAAAGATGATGATGTCTGGCAAAGACAATGATGAGAAAAGCAGAAGCAAAGATGAACATAGACCAGCTACAAGATGTAAACCACGTAAAATGATGCCATAATAGAGAACAAATTAAACCAAGAATAGAAGTAAATAGAGACCTTAAGCCCCTCATAGAGAGCCCGCGAACGGCAAGAACGTAAGCAAGCATGATCATATTCTGATCGAACAAACTCACGTAATCGTTGTAATTTCATTCTCCGGCGGTACTGCTGCCATGACCAAGCAAGGGGATACACAAGAATAGAAAGAATGGTGTAAATTGCACCCTCCCACCACTGGTAAGCAGCTATTGAATTAATCTCATCCACAAATGTGTTGAATGCACCCTCATATCTGCCAGGTCAAGGAACTCAAGTCAATGTCTAACAATTCTGATAAATTAACTATTAATCAAATCCAGCGTACAGCACAAGTGTATGAGAAGCAATTCAACAGAAAAAATAGCAATACTCACACAATCTCTTTTATTTCTTCAGGAGGAGTGTGGGGCAGATGCCAAGGTTCACTGAAAGTATTAGGACCCATGAAATACATTCTGTGCACGTGACTCCGTGACTCCTCAACTCTATTGGTTTCCAATACCTGAAAAGGATAAAAAAAAAAAGGAGAAAAAACGGTTCAATTGAAGTTAACCAAAGGCAACGGTGGGCAAAAATAACAAGAGAATTGATAACTTAGCATGGGGAAAAATATATCATCAACAATACAAATATCAGCACAGAAAGCCAGGAGTTCTTTGACATCATAAAGAGAACCAAAACAAGAACTATAAACAACCTCATTCAATGACTCCAGGAATGGGAAAGAATGATCTATCTGAGAGCCATGCTGAGTGGGAGCTGGGCCTGGTAATTCATCAACCCCAACAAATTTCATTCGTGCAACACTAAGCACCAGTGCTAAGAGGATGAGAAGACCCACAAGTAGAAGACAAAATAACCAAGGTCCCCCAAATGTGTAAATTAACTCTTCGAGGGCTGTATAACATTGTGGCATATGATATCTGTCTGAAATGCACTCATAAGGACAAGGGGTTTCAGCAATACCACCTGTGAATAAAGGAGGTTTTGAAAATTAATTTACTAAAAATAAAGAAAAAAACTACCCTTCAGGAAAAAAAAATACAAAAAACTGCAGTATAAGAGCAGTATGCCATTTGAATCTCATCAAATAATCTACTTCATACACATTCAAATGTACCTCGAACAGCAATATAAATGGCACGGTGGGGAAGCTCTGAAGCAGGGCAAGGATGACAGAGAGAGCTATCAGAGCCACTAACATTCTTGTAAGTACCAACAGGACATTCCTGGAGAAACAGAAATAGTTAACAAACTTCAACAGCTGAAAGTAATAAACAATTTGTATTGGTTCAAAAGAAGACAACAAAAGGATCTCTACAAACTTATAGAAAGAGATGCGAGATAGACTTGCTCCAACCAATTTGGAGGATAACATTACATTAATTAGACAAGTACCAAATTCATTTATTATATTAAACTGCCCCCATAAATTCAACTGCATTATTGGATTGAATAGAATTTTTTTTCCCCTTTAACTTTAAACATATGAGCATTTCAATGACAGAATTCATGTTAATTTGATTATTGAATAAATTTTAAATTTCCAGATGCTTCAATTAAAAGTATAGCCTCCAGTACCCATCTCCATGTTAAGAATCTGAAATTTTTAAGAAGGCCATAAAATTGCAAACTTACCATACAAAATGTCCCATAAAGTCCCTTTGGACAAGCTTTACCAGTCACAGTTCCATTTTCTCCACCTCCACTCTCGCCTCCACCAAATCCTCCTCTGTACCAATAATCACAAAATCACCAGGATACCAATAGGCTAAACTCCATAAATGAGCATCAGAGACAAGTATTTACAAGTATAAACTAGAAGGCAAAGACAAAGTTCCTTGTTAAAGGTAACTACAAACTAAAAAGCCCTTTTGGCAAGCAGTGACTGCACTTGTAACACATAACCTGTTATATACATCTTTACTAAACAGTTCATCAAGATATAGTTCCAGTGTAATCCTTCAAAGCAATGACATAAGATACGAATCAGCTACTCACTAATGCAACCAAAGTGCCAAAGTAAAATCACACTTGACAGCTTCAACACTTGATTTGCGGCACTGAGATAAGATCTAGGCATTACAGCATAGCAGTTTAAGTCTACCACCACAATATAGTCCCAAAAGCAACACTTATCAATCATATTTGCAGTTTAAGGCTTCAATCTAGAATATTCTCAAACAATCAAAAGCAAAGAATAGCAATGACTTCATGAAATGATACAACTTGCTCTATGAATTGCATAAAAGCTACTCCATATAAAACCATAGTATTGCTACCAGATCTATAAAACATTCTCAACATAAAATGTTTGGGACTCGACAGTTCATGGTTAAAAAATAAGCATACTTCTGATTATTTCATATTCACTAATGCCCTCAATCTATCAAAACAGAAGAAGCTAAGTAATAGTCAGAGAATGAGACAAATTTTGGGATGAAAAGCTTACTAGCAGTTACCATACAATATCATTTTGTGGACATATACCACCTGGAGCATCGATTGCCCCAATATATCATGGACCTAGAAAAGTTATCAAATGTGTAGGTCCATCAATAACTTAGCATTCAGAAAAAGAAATTACATTGGAAACAAACCTAGCATAGATGCTTCCCTTCACACTAGCAATTGGCTGGTACACATCTCCAGTGGGAATGTCTGACCAATGAAAATGAATCCTTCCCCCTCCTCCACCACCACCCCCTTTGGGACTACCATATCCTCCAACACTTGAAAGAAGAGCAGATTCGCCAAGAGTCAATGTGTGCAGAAACAGAAGGACAGTACCACCAGAGCCACCCCCGGGAGCTATGCTTGAATCATTAGAAACAGAATACTCTTGTTGCCAGACAGTTTCTTCAAAACTTTCTCCATCAGCCCTCAAAGCACCCTCAACAGACAAACTTGACAGTGGATGTTCCACAGAACCCATCACTGTTCAGACATAACATCTCATGAAAATATGACTAAATAAACTTAAAGCGATAGCTGTTCATTAAGAGTCTAAGACAATACAGCAACTCAAACATTGCCCCCTCATTTTTACATAGAATTAGATAACTAAACCTTAAACCAGATTACCTAATGTAAATTTATAGGCTAAAACAATTAGGATACTTCAATCCCAGGAACAAGATGAAAGAGGTAATACGGCAGTGACTTCAAATCAACCAATCAGATTGCACTAAAGTTATAGCTGCCCTACATGATTAATAATAAAATTTAACCATCTTACAGCCATTTTCAGAGGAAACAGACAGGATGGTATAAAATAGCACTCAAACTAACCTTGCTAAGACTTGCCTATCTCCATCTTCAGGTATTTAAATGCAAAAAAGAGCCAAATATATGTGCACAAAAAAAATTGACCCAAAAGCATTACCTATAACACCACCTCCAGCAGCTGAATCAGATGAGCTCTCGTTTCCACTTCCACTACCAAGTTCACAGGGCAACTCTGAATTCCCATATGAAATACCACCCTCAACATAACTTCCATTATAACATCCAAGCCCCCCTTTACCACCATGGCCACCACCACTGCCAATACCATTGTCTAAAAAATTTCCTTTACCCACGCCACCTGTGCATCCTGTACAAGAATAAAAAGAAGTCCATCCAAATATGACACAGATAAAAGATGATAAAAAGGTATACAAGACTATCTTTATGGAGGTATCAATTTGTGTGCATGGATGTGTTTCTATGTGTATGCACATGACTGTGTGTATAGAGAGAGAAAGAGGGTTAAAGAAAATAAAACCTAAACCGCAATGGAGAACATACCCATTCCAGATGCACTGATTATTCCAGAAGACTGTACAGATATTGTTCTTGCCCGATGGAAATGAACGACAGATCCCTTAATAAGACCTTCAACAGTGATATCCTCAACTCGGCATATCTAAAAAATAATAATGGAACAGTTAAATAAGCAAAAGCGAGCATATTTTTCACTTCATTACTGCACAACTGTATAGAATAAACACCTGAAGAGTAAAAGCCAGAGACGAATTCACATTGCAATCTTCAGGAGGATGAAGTAGTTCAATGGGGCAATCTTGGAGCTCACAATAAAGCTTTGGCGTGCTGCCCAACACAAAAAGAGGAATAGTGAGACATATAATAAGACGAGTACAAGCCTTCAATCCAAGGGTGATACAACCAAAACCAAAACTTACACAGCATCAGATGATGCATTCTCTAGGGGACCACGTAAAACAGATCCAGGTCCAACCTTCACACAAACAAATATAATTAATTCATTAATCATGTAGGACAGCCACCATGAATCTCCCAGCATAAAGTATATAAATCCCATGGCAAAGATTCATCACAATTGGTGAATGGAATTCCCAAATATCTATACCATACATGTGGTCATGTCCATGAGCCACACCAAATCACGTGCTTTTCTATTAACTATCATGATGATTTTATAGTGGCCAAAGAAGTGTAATACACCAGCATCGAAATACATACATGAATATGGAAGCTACGAAAATCAACAAAAGAGCTAGAATTACACAAGATTTGCATTGTTTTCCCCTCCAATATAAGCAAAACAACCAAACTTGCACTTTAATCCAGAAAAGGCTTCTATAAGAAAAATATACCATGTTTAACATTATATATGACAGTGAAAGTACAAATAAATCATCGTCCTTACAAAAACTTCAGACAAATGAATGGATCAAAATTAAAATGCAAGTTTAGACGGAGTAGTAAAACTTAATGAATTACTATTAAATAACTTTAGAAGCATTTTTATTATTCAGAACTGTAACTCAACCGTTGAAATGTAACCAGTCACATACCTCAGCTTCCAAACCTAAATGTCCTCAGCAAACTTAAATTACTTTTATTTAATCATATAATATCAGAATTTACAAACCAACAAAATGTATAAACCGTGAACAGAAAACAACCAATCAATTAATATAATAATAGTTGCTTACATGAATACTGTAAAATAGTGATAGGACCAGTCGTTGTGCTTGAATCTTATCTCCTGGTCCTGATAAATTCAATAAACCTTGACCATGTACTCCCAGATTCGCATTTGAATGTATGACTGATGATTCCTGGGTATGAATAAGAGAGGGAAGGGGGAATTGTCAAGAATAATTACATCCTGAGAAACATGCGAAAGAAATACAAAGATGCAGCAGGTTAAGCACCTTGAGAACAACTAAATTACTAGCCTCGAGCCATGAAGTTGCAACAGTCGCATCTTCACCCCCATCTATAAGCATTTCGGAATTCCACATCAAGAATATTTTCACAGTCATGCGTAAAGCCCCATAGACCTGACGTTGTCAAACAGGGGGATCAGAAAGTATATCAGAAGCATATAATAAATAGGAAAGGAAGAAAAACGAGACAAATGATCAGCTGAAACAGAATGAATAGCTAGCAGCTGACACAGCAGATACAGAAATGGTCAGCTGAAGCGGAAATGAATAGAGAGCAGCTGACACAGCTGAAACATATATGCTCTGGAATCATCTCGCTGCTATGAGGATATATCAGAACTTAGAAAGACATGTTAACAACATAAAAAGTGCAAATGAAGTGGAAATACATAGCTTGAAATCGATACAACAGATAGTTAAAACTTCTATTAAAAAAAAAATCAGCTATTTCAGGAAGGGTATTCTGTTGTGTAATCTAGTTATCAACTTAACAATATAACAACAAAGAAGACTTTGGAAGACAACTGATAGCAAATGTGGAGAATATTGTCTCATAAAATGAGACAAAAATGAATACGAGAAACAGAGATCTCGCTCAAAGCATAGAGCTTTTACAGCCACCAAATATGCATTTGAGAAGACCTCAAAATAAGAACCTATAAAACACCAATTTGTGCAAAAATTTACATACTTCATCACGTATTCAAGTTCCCAAGAAAATGCATCAGTCACCTTTAGTACAGAATCACTCATTAACAGTTCTTCTGCCAACAATTCAAATTCTGATGAAGCATAATGTGCTAGCCCAAAGCTCAACACCCCACTGCATAGTAGACTTATCTGTCCTTGCACCTATAAAAGGAACAAACAATAGAATTAGATTCCTAATGTGAAACCTATATCACCTGAAACTTTACAAAGCACAATTATCAAATATGCAATGCAAAAAAATGATACAATATGGCAACTCCAAAACATGGAAAAAAATTAGAGAGAACTTCATATATTAAAGGTAAGTAAACTGAATTTACTAATAACTCAGATGCCTTAAAAAGAAAATAAAGCCCAAAAAGCCACTTTGAAGTATCAAATGAGAACTAAAAGCTGGCAAAGATCATGAGTTTTGGAAGATATCAACATTTTAAGTATCTTTGTCACAAATATTAAAAATTCAAACTCTCAAGCCTGTTAACATTTTTTGGTATCTTTGTTACAAAATTAAAACTTCAAATTCTCAAACCTGGACACGACTCCAAAGCAGCGGAACAGTTGCCCTGGCATGATTTCGAATATAGACATTAGTCCAAAGTGGCTGATAAGGAAACTCTAGAAGAAGAGTTTCTGTATCTGTTGACATATTATGATTGTTAACAGTAAGGCTCCGGGGCACAGCATCATAAAAGGTTCCAGCAGCACCAGCATTATCAGGGCAGCCATGACTAATTCCTCCTGCAAGATAATAATCAATTAATTACCAAGCAGTTACCATGAATGTACTAACTGCAAGCAGTAAACAACAAAAAATAGAAAAAAAATTGAATAATGAAATTGGAATATGTGAAAAGCTCTAAAAAAAACAGTCATTTTCCAAGCTTCCTATCATCCAATATAGTTCATTCATCATGTGAACTATTCGTTTATTTCACCATCAAAAGGCATCCTTAGAGTGCAAAATACTATAATCGTCAAAAACTGCTTTAGACCGCACTTCAATAAGCTAGCCAATTTTATTCATCATTCATGAGTCCCTTCTTTTAGCAAATCAAAAGTCAACAAGTATTCATAAAAATATTATAAAAATAGCTTTAATTTCTTAATCTTAATAATTACTGATCTTCTTCCATCATAAGAATGGCAAAAAACATGAAAAGTCTTACCATGTACATAAATTTTTGGTTCATCATGCCTACTGAAAACATCAACTGAAACTCTTCCACCACCCCCACCGGCAAAACCATTACCTCCACAAGCACTTATCCTGCCACTTCCAGTCCTGCTCTTCACAGAACAACAGATACAATGACACTAACACCCTAATTATATCCATGTAACTATATAATGACATTAAACCCATACGTATTTATCCAAAAGAGTCAGGTTATTCAAAACAAAGACAAAGAAAATTATATCCAGAATTGCAGACACTTGAAGCATCAGAATTGGCCAGTACTACACATACATAAGATAGGATCATCAGCTTCCATAACCTTGTTCTATTTTTTTTTTTTTTGTTAATAAAACTAAAATAGAAACATCAGGCATGACCTAAATGGAGCACAAATGATAAGAGACACAGATCCTATTCCTGCTACTAACAAATAGGGCTTAAAACAATTTAAATCACCTAGCACCCAGCCATATCCAAAGTCAGCTATCCCAGGTGTCAACTTATGTGGCCCAATGATTACATAAAAGGCTAATTGCTAATGGAGGAAGCTCCGAGCTCTCCAAATTAACTTGATTAAAGGTGCATTTTACAAATCCGCAAAATATATCCACAATCATTAAATGCTTGCAATAAATAGCATGCAGCATGTCCGGTGAACCAAAACTTTCCTCACAAGCAAATACAAGCGGACTTGAGGGTTTGTTTCATCAATATTCTTCACTCTAGTTAGTATGCATGCTAGGAGCAATATTAGAGCTTTAAGAGGCTTCACCAAATAATTTGAATTCATCATCAATATCCTTCACTCGTTAGTATGCATGCTAGGAGCAATATTAGAGCTTTAAGAGGCTTCATCAAAGGATTTAAATTCATCATCACAACAGCCAATGCCAGCCCAAATGAACTTTCATCACTACTGTTCCATAGCCTTATGCTTTGAAAGCTCTCATTTACAAACTATTTTATGCTCTTATAATCCTCTCTAAGACAAAGAGTCTAACACAAAGAAAATTCAATGCTTACTCTTAAATAGCAGGGACACATATACAAGGACACTTAAGTATCTAATTCCCACTACTTGGTTATCTGTTTTTCAATTACCAAACAACCATCCAACTGTGAAATCTAAATAAACCAAAGCAACACTAAACAAACTCAAAAAAACAGAGTAATCAAGAGAGAAACATTACATTTTATGAGCTTTAATATAGATGCTACCACCTGATCCACCACCTCCTTTGCTCCCTCCATCACCCCCATCAGACAACAAGCTCCCATTCACCTCCAACAACCCTTTAATCTCCATTTTCACCCGGCCACCACCTCCCCCTCCATAATCCACCTCCTTACTTGTCGTCCCTCCCTTACTCCCATAACTCCAAGGCTCCTGCAATGATGACCACGAATAAGCATCTCCGCCCCAGACATCCTCCGGCAACTTCCCATCCTCCACCAAGCAACACGCACCGCGGCCCCCATGACCTCCGCCCGCTCCCTCCACTCCCTGAGGGGTCCCACTCGTCTGAGGCGGTGGGTCCCCGGCCCATCCCGTAGTGTTCACGGCGGAGCCATTGGAAAAACTAGAGTTATAAGCCGCGAGCTCGAAAGTACCAGTAACTATAGTAGAATTTTCCCCTAAAGAGAAGTTTCCGCTGATGTTTAGGGTTAGGGAACATCCCGCTGAGGGGCAATGGAATCTAACTCCGGGGAGGATGTAAAAATTACCCTTCCCTTCTATGTACACGTCACGAGTGAGGTTCACATCGGCCACAATCTTACACGTGGAATCCAGGGAACCTACCCCGCCGAGATCTTCAGTGCAAGATACCGATGGGGCGTGAGGAGGCGGCGGAGGAGGTGCTGGCGGAGAGTAGTCTTGATGGAACAAAAGAGCTTCCGAATCCGAATCAATTACCAAAAAATCCGATTCGAGGGCCAAAGAGGAAAGAGAGATGAGGGTGGTGTAGAAGACGAATGAGAAGAAATGGAGAAACCGAGAATGAAATCGAGCCATTCACTGCTGGTGAAAGTCATTAGAATGGAGGGTTAAGATTCGGTGCCGGAGTAAATTCGTTGATTCGGGAACATACAGGAACAACAACCGTTGAAACCACCATGAAAAACAAAGAAATAATAGACGCAATTTTACAAATATTTTGTATATAACTGTTTGTGTCAAAATTTTATGAAATATAAAAGAAAAATGGAAAACCCTAGAAATGGTTTTCCTCTCTGACTCTCTGCAACAAAAAAGGCTTTGTAGAGAGAGAGAAAGTGCGCTTTTCACAGAGGGGGAAGAAGAGAGAGGAAGTAACAGATGAGAGAGAGAGAGAGAGCGCTTTATTGGGGTGAAGATGAGGAGAAGACTAAAAAATGTTAAAGCTTACGTGAGCCTGATTGTTTCTCGAATCTTGATTGGTTACAGTAGGTTTTTTCAGTTTTAAAGCCAGTCTAAAATGGTCATATAATCGGTTTACGGTAAGATTGGTTGTTCTAGATTTCTTTGAGAGTTAATGCTCTTCGAGCTTTAGTTAAAGAGCATTTAAGCAACCTCCTGGCGCGGGTTAGGTAAAAACGACGGCGTAGATATTTGTCTAGCCTTGAGATTAAATAGCTTTCGCTTTTAAGCCTACCCTAATTATTAATTAAGATGGGCGTGAACTTTACGCGCGAAATGTAATGGTGTCTGAAAGGCGCGTAACTTGGAGCGCAAAAACCCATCATGGTAAGCGCAGCATCAGGATTTGATTGAATTACCGGCATGGTATCTTTGCTTCGTGTGTGTGGACCAGCAACAAAGGGACGGTTACTGTGACTGCAAAGCGAGTGCTGAAGCAGTTTTTTCTTAGCAAGAACGTAAGCCACGTGTAGTAAACCAAGCCAAGTGAAAAGCTTACTTGAAGCAGCTCCTTTGGGAAGCTGCTTGCTTGCCCAATAAAGAATTTTTATCGTTTGTCATTTGTTAAAAGAGTTTAATCATACTTTAAAAAAAAGAGGAGCTAGTTGCATAAAAACATCACATGTTCATCTAAATAAAGAATGGATTAACTTGACATTTTAATATTGTTTATATTTTTTTACATAGTATTCATTTAATTAAATATATTACTTATCAAAGAAAATTTTAATTAGTGTGTTACACGTAACCAAACACGTGATGAGAAAATTCTGCAATAAAATTTCTGAATTTCGTCAACCATGTAAAATAATAATTCTTCAATATTCATTTACGCTAGTTACTGGTGACAGCTCATCCAAATTAAATATTAGGAATTTGGGTTATTTTGATATCATTAATGCACGGTTAATATATATGAATTAAATATTACCGTCTCATTAATAAATAAATTTAAAATTTTAATTTTTTTAAAAGTAAATATTCATAATTTAAAAAATGTTTATTACAAATATATTTTAAAACTTTGATTTTTCATATACATGAGGTAATATTTTATAATTGAAAAATAGTATATAAATATTATACACTTAAAATACATTGATATAAATTCAATCATTAATTCTTGATATAATATCTAAAATACCCTTTAAACTATTTATTAAAAATTCAAACAAGTTCTGATTCTTTTTTTTGAAAGGCGAATATATTATGTATTCCATTTCATTGAATGAAACTTACAAAAACTACCATATTCTAGTAATTCTTAATATTTTATTATATTCAATCAAGTGTGTATATTTTTATTTTAGCTCAAATAAATATTTATAATTAACTTTTAACTAACTATTATTATTCAAAGTATCACTTGTTATTTTATGTAACATGATGCTGACTTAATGGTATTTACCTTCTATATCGATGCTACATTCGTGTCACATGAGTATGAAAATGATAAATAATATTTTAATTAATAATAATTAGTAAATTGTTAATTATAAAAGTTTATATAATTTATGATAAAAATTTAAAAAATTAATTAAACGTAATAAAAATTTAAATTTTTTAAATATTATATCATAATGGTTAAATAAAACACTTATGTGATGAATGAAATACTTGGATTTTCAAACGACTAAGGAAAAGATACACTAGTGGTACTCTATTACCCTCTGTTTTTTTTTTTTTTCCCAAAGAACAAAGAATCTTGGACCTTACTTTATGGAGTAGTGGCAAATTTGACAAATAATTAAAGATAATGGTAATGTGGTAGAAAAAATACTGTGGCATGAAAACGGAAAATATTTGTAATTGTAAAATGAATGGTACCCAGGAGATTGAGCTTGGGCCCATTCTATTTGGATTGAACTAACTTAGCTCATTCACGTTGGACATTGGGTTATGGAAGAGTCCAGAGGAAGTTCATATCAAGCTATGGTCCAAAGACTAGAAGGATGAAGTTACCAACATCCTTATGGACAATAGACGATAGGGGGAGTCGAGGTATTCCACGTTTGAATTATGGATTGGAGGAGGGAGAGATTAGAAGAAGCGGCAAAACGGTAGAACCACAATTGCAAGAGACAGGAAAAGAGACAACAAGTTTTGTCAAATTATAGAATTTGATGGTTAATTTGGAAGAAGGAGAGGTCCAAGCTTGGTATTCATTCTTTACTTACCTTTTCAAGTTCATAAGGACTTGACAGTTTGATAGTTACTTTTTTCTCCCTCTTGTTTCATTTGGCTGAGATTGATTGTCACCATGTATATTCAATCTTTATGCTCAGTTATGGAAAGGTTGCAAGGCAATAACACAAGTACAATTTACCCAATCTTCTAGCTTACTACAAATGAAGACATAAGAATAACAATAACTTCTTTTACTAAAAGAAGATGATTAGCAATTGTCAGTCAGGGTAAAACTATTAGTTTCAGGATGCACACAGTGTCTGTGTGAAGACTTCAAGACAATACCATGTTGATTTTGAACCTTGTACGGTTGAATGTACATTTTCCTTCTGTTTTGCATTTTGCAAATCTCTTTACAACTTACTCATCTATCATAGTTTTAGAGAATGCAATTAAGTGTGTTCTCAGGCTCTAACACCAAAAACAGCCAACATGAGAGCTATTTCAAACCGTAACCCCAGCTATGAATCCAAATAATGGCTTAAATTTCTGCACGTTTCTTTATCCCTCAAATTTTTCATTGCTTTCATCTCTATCCTTCTTATCCACTCTTTGCTCACATGAAAGAGCCTCCCGATCTCCTCAAGAGACTTAGGGGGAGAGCCCTTGAGCCCATAACGTAAAACCATCACTTGCCTCTCTCTTGCATCCAAACCATTCAAAAGATCATGAATATCTTCCTTCATGTGCTGCCTCATCACAGTTTTTTCTGGGCTCCTTACTGACAAATCGGGGATAAATTCCTGCATCATTACCCACAGTTGTTGTCAATCAAAGCATCTTATAATTGATGCCTACAACAAGCTTGTGTTAGAGAATTAGAATGCACATGCACATTCTGAGAAGCAATTAAATAAAGAAAAAAATCTATACCCTATCATGTAATTGTAAGGCATTGAGTTAATGCAGGGGAGAAGAAAACAAGCGTGTTCTTGTCCTGCATCATCCACTTTCTAGAATGTATCCTTCACACATGCACAATAACTTTATGTAAACACAACTTTCATAATATTGTTAATGTTAAAGTTATTTCTTTTTTGAGTTAGGACTTTTCAAGTGTACAAAGTAACACTAAAAGCCCTTGTTCTCCAATCATATCCACACATGATCAAAGTTATAAGGTCAAGGGACACCAAGATCTTTAACCTCAATAAGTTATGCTCTCAGTAGCATTGTAGATGCAAAGTCAACCTTCCATTTACAAAAAGAATAGTGTTTCTAACAAGCAAGAAAGAGAGTGAGTTTAAGGTACATATTTGTGAGAAAAACAAGAGGGGGTTTTGCCATATTAATAGATTGTGCACCTTCACCAGCATTTCTTGTCACATGCATCCTCAATTCTTGCCACTATATAGCAGACTAATCAAAGAAGTAGAGATCCAACTCAACTAAAAAGGGGTCTCAGGGAGATCAAATAGAGAATCACTTATTATCCATAAAACCAAATGGAAACTTTACTGCCTTCTTCAGATAACCAAAACAACCTATCTGTATCTTAATCAATTACTCATCGCTAAGTTCTTAAAATGCAAGAGAGAAATAGATGAAAGTGAACTAAACAAAATAATGACATACCAAATATTTTGCATTCATACAATCTCCAATTTTCTGGTCAATTGAACCCACAACTCTCATGCATTTATTAGCTGATCTGATTTTAGCCAAAGAAAGTCCCGTGAACTTGGCAATTGCATCCTCGTCTGGGTATTTGCCATGGCTTTTGCTAAGGGCCTTCCGAGCTTTCTGTATCTGAACTATTGCCCTGCTTAACGTGCACTACAAAGAATGAACAGGAGAATAACACTTTGGTCAAGCTCCAACACGCATTAGCATGATATCTGTGTGAAAAATATCTACCAAAGAAGAAAGCTACATACAGGAACTTGAATCCCTCTAGCATGACGTGTAACTATCCTTGAAACTGATTTTCTTATCCAGAACTGTACATAGGTAGAAAATCTGTATCCCCTTGTGTGGTCAAACCGTTCTGCACCTTGTAAGACGCCTAAACTTCCCGCCTGTCAAAAACAAGAAACTTGAATGTTTGGTCAGGTGGGAAACCAAAGGAAATAGAGGACACACAGAAGAAAAGATGCCCTGATAAATCATGGCATGAATTCTTGCATTCTCACTGTTACCAGAACTTTATGATTTGTACAAAAATTTAAAAAAGAAAATGAAATATTTGAATATGCTAATGACCCTGCAAAAAGGAGGGTTTTATGGTAATTCACCTACTAAGATAATCCATTCTTTTTGATTAAGGTAATGTATAATTACTTCTCAATTTTAAAAAGAGAGAATGCCCACTAGTATGCCATTTTAAATGGAAAAGCACACCACAAGGATATTATATTATTATTTGGGCATACATTCCTAGTCTATAAGAACTGTATTGTTTGAGAAATCAACCCACCCTTCCAAACATAATACTTCCCACAAGAAAGTTCACCCTAACCTACTAACATATGTTGACTAGACTCCAAAACATAGAATTCTTAACATAGCCAAAGAAAAAGCTAAGCAACCACATCTGTTATTCAGGCAAGATCCGCTCCGAAAATTACATTTATATGAGCAAATTGATAGGAATAGAAATTGAAACAAGCATTATATGAAACAACCAAACATATTGAAAAAATCTGACCAACCTGGATTAAATCTTCATGGGCTATTCCCAGACCCCTATAGTTCCTTGCAAAGTAGAGGACTAAAGAGCGAGTACTCCTTAGAAGCTCATCTCTGCAATACCAACCAAAACGCAAATGCTGTTGCAGCACCTTCTCACTAACTCCGGCTGCTTCTGCCCAGCAACTCAAGCTTGCCGCTCTACCCGTTTCCTCTTCTAAAGTTGTTCTAATTCTCTCCAAGTTTGCAACCACCTGCTTGGGAAAGTGTAGAGCGGTCAAAGATTTCCTTAAGATGTGACTAAAGAATATGCATTCCAAATACTAAACTTTTAAGACAACCTTCACTCCCTTCGACATTTCTGCTTCATTTCTAGCAATTCTCAATCTTCTACTTCTAGAGTCTGACACTCTTTTTGCAGAAGAAACTTTGGGCTTTTGAAAGCGTCCATGCAGGGTGTTCGATGGCAGCAATTGGGTAGAAATTATAGTGGGGTTTTCTAGTGCCCTTTCTCTTATCTTTTTGCGTTGTTTCTTTTTTCTAGAGCAAACAACAGTTTTATCCTTTTGACCATCCACCGAGAGATTCATATTACAATCTCCACTATTAGCAGGAACATCAGATAGGTCCAAAATATTTGAAGCTTTAAGAGTCCTAGAGAGACATGTGTTGAATAATTTCAGAGCTCCAAGCCTTCCTAGTTGTAGTAGAATTTCCCTCTCCAATGTTAACACATCTGAATCAGCAAATGTCTCCTCTAAAACGTCGAGATTCTCCATTAGCAAACTATAATGTGAAGCCTTGCATGCTTGTGGGCTTGTGCGAGAGGAAGATTTGTCCCCTCCAATTAGTTCATGAGTTTTATCAATCATAGTAAGTGAATGACTGTGTGACTGTGATCCCTTGCCAATGTTTACCTGGATGAAAAAGATTCAGAATAAGTATGAGACACTTGAGAGTGAAAATGATTGAAATGGACAATGGACAGTTATGCAACTTAGTAGAAACAATTGACATAACCACACACCTTCATTTCTTCAATTTCCAAGCAACCTTTTTCTAATGTTTGCGGAGCTGCGGATGAAGCATATGCCTTCAGAGGATCTTTTAACGAAAGCACACCTTCATCAGAAAATAGGACAATGTGAGTGAATAAAACCAAAAAAAAAAAATCTACAACAAACCAAAGACGAGCAAATCATATATAAGCAAAGCATAAGACCACAGATGTGAATTTGGAAATAAAGCATAGTAAAAGCAACGATCTTGAATGGCTTATAATTTAACAGAAAGCAACCAACTTTCCAATTTGAAGTTAATTTTAGGACAACCCATATTTGGCACTCCTACATGGATAATAAGCTCCATCTTTGCTTCAATTAACATAAACATAAGGCAACAAAACAAATTCAACTAGGAAGTTAACAGACAGTTTAACAATCAACTCAATCTAGCCACTGTCATCTAATATATATAATAGTGAAAGCTTATTTAACTTTATTTTCTGGCAGAGTAAGAACGAAAGGTGGATTTGAAATCTATTTGAACTCACCAGAAGAAGGGAGCCTCGAAGGTGAACTGGCAAGAAAATGAGAAGGAACTGGGCAAACCCCCTTGAGATTCAGCCTGAAACCCATTGGACCCCAGAAAGCAGAGACACAGTGCCCATCAAATCCTCATGAACTTGTCAGACTTATAAGGTGGATAGCAAAAACCAAAAAGAAAAAGTATGTTACCAAGTGAACAATCATTGAATTTTAGATTATTTGTGTTCTCACACCTGAGCCACCGGTTCTTCATCTCCAAAACTTGTGTCAACGACAGTTTCACCCTTTTGTGTGATGACGCAAGTGCCCAATTCCCGAATTGCCTTTCCCACTAGAAAAGAAAAAAATAAATAAATATCCGAATAAACCTTTAAATTATATAAAAAAATCATTTCAATTTTTATCTTTTTAGTACGTTTAAATAAATTTTTTAATTTTTATTTCAAATAAAATAAATCCCACTACCTAATCATTAGTTAATTTTCATTAATCAATAGTATATATGATATTTTTATACTATGTCATCTATAACATGATAAATAATGTGGTATTAGATATTATTGATTAGAATTAAGTAAATAAGTTAAAAAGTAAATATATAAATTTTAATTAATAATATTTAATATCACGATAATAAATAAAATAATATAAAAATGTCACATGTATAATTGATTAATGAAAGTTAGTTAATGATTAGAGAGTTAGACTTATTGGATCTGAAATAAAAATTTAAAAACTTATTTAAAAGTAATAAAATGATAAAAATTAAATTATTTTTTTAACATAATTCAAAGATTTATTTGGATATTTAATCAAAAACATAATAATAGTAAAAAAAATGAAAAACAACTGTACCTGGATTTGGGTCTGCTACACAGCCGCATGTGAAGTGCAACATCTGGTCTGGTCTGTCAGAATTGGGCTTTGTTTCTTCTCTTACAGAACTTCCCTGCGGCCCAACCCATATTTGTTGTATCAAGGCCAACATGCTTGCTCCTCTGAGCAACAAGTAGTCAAATACCAAGTATTATTTGATGATTAATTTTGTTTTCATTAAAATAACGCAAAGAAGCCAATATATGAAAGGCAAACAGATAACAAGGATACAGAGAATAAAATTAAAAGTTATGAGATGATGTTGTCAAAGCACAATCCAAGCAAAGAAAAGCCGCAATCAGCCTTGTACTTCTTCAACTGTTTAAGAGAAATTCCTTGCAGCCCGACGGATTCCTTTCAGTCTATTTCCCTTCTTATCAGCATAACTTCCTACCAAGCGTGGTGCCCCCAATTTGTGCTCCAGCTTCCTCTTTCCCACATAATTGATTGACCTTTTAGTTGAATTTTTCCAAATTTTTACTAACTTATTTCTTCCAAGGAAAATTTCTTCTTAAGTCTAGCAGAATCAGACCCAGATCTTAACCTGATAGCAAATCTTGGTGACATATCCTGGCTTGTACATTTAAAACTCGTTTCACCCTTATCTAAGTCAATGAATTTCTCCCCTCCCTCTTGTTTGATGTCATCAGCAGTTTTATGTCTCTTCATTTGTTGTTCCTCAACGGTGGTTCTTGCCGTCAGCTTCCCTTTCTCCTTAATTTAAGAAACATCATTGACTGAAGAACCACTGCTTGCAGCACTTTGAACCGTTTAAGATGAGTTTTGCACACGAAAAAATTCTGTGTCTCAAGAAAATTGTCCTTCCTAGCACTGTTGCGTAGCTTGAAGGTCTTTTAACAGAGAAGGGAAATTTACAGAGATTACTATTTGTAAAAACTGGATGGGGAGGGGACCGACACCAAGATATTGAGTTACCATTCTTGCTACACTGCGAGCAAACACTGAATTCCTTCTCATGTTTGAACTGTATGCATGGTAACATAGACACTCCTGATTCCTCCTCACTGATAAACCTTATGGTGCAAAATCTCTTTAGCCGAGATGCGTTTATCAACGCATTCTTTGAAACAAGGAGATTGCCCTTTTTCCTGTAGTGATCGACTTTGACTTCTGGTTTATGATATTCATTTTCTGGTCCATTTGTTCAGTTGGCTTCTTGTGCAACTTTGAGTTCTCTACTTCCAGCATTTCTTCTCGCTTAGTGATCATCTCCTCATTTTCAGCCCACAACTTTTCATTCTCCTTTTGCAGTTCAATATTTGGAGCTTGACCCCTGAGTTAGAATATGAGAGGTTATCCTTATTACAAAAAATTGAGAGGCTATTCTCACTGATGCACGTTTCTGGTGACGATATGTTGGTATGATATATTCTGAAATTTTGTGGACCACTTACTTTTACTTAACCTTTACAGCTACAGAGTCTTCACCGTGCAGAAGCCTGCACATATTGAGGCAAGCTCTTGTTTCAGTGCTCCCGCATTAACATTTCAATTTCCATCTTAACTTCGTTGTGAACTCCATTAGACCATGGACTATTAGCAGGCTCCTGGTAACAGTTTCCAGGGGTGAATGAACATGGGGACTTAATTTTGAAAGGCCGTGGATCATAGGCTTCATGTAAGCTGAAAGCTCCAACCCAAACAAAATGCTAACAGAGATGGCATCCTGGTCCAACATTTGCAATATGATGGAAAATTTTGCTTATTTTGTCTTATTGTTTTAAACCTCTTGGTTGTGTAATTAATTGAAGATAAACTCTTAATCCCAACTTTACCTTCTCCACATGCCATTAGGCTACATAATCACCAGGTGATAATTTGAATTTTTGGGATGACATGTTTTTCTTTTTGTAGTACTACTTAGCAGCATATTAGTGGCAGTACATGTCCCATCTCAATGAATGATTGGCCATCATTTTCTGCATGGAGCAACCCCATGGAATCAAGCAAAATCCAAACCGATGACTCCCAGCTTTCCCTGGTCAGAACCACTCCACCAATTTTAAAAATCATTGTCGTTCCACCATGAGAAGACACCACTTCTTTTGCTTTCCATCTCTATTGGCGATAAATACCAACTTGCTAACACCAATGGCTGTGCTTAAATATTTCTTTAAGTTTTTGTCTTATCTACTTATTACTTATATAGAAATCAGTTACATGGACATTGAATTCAAATTCACCAAACTTTTCCATTCTCCTGCCAAGTTCCACTCGCTTAAATGGAAAAAGAAAAAAACAAATGAACATTAATAAACCGCGTAGGGTTGAGCTTAATAAGGCAGAACCATCAAATTAAGCCTTCCAACAACTCCATTTTAACCTACCACCTCCATGTGCCAGTGGGCTCTAACTACATCATGGGCACAATTTAGCGGCAGTGTATAAGACCTTCGGGGGGTTTGGGTGGGATCCTGGGCCATGTCTTCCCTTCCCCTAGTTGCCCAAAACAAACGTATTTACCTATTAATAGCAAAGCTGAAAAAGCCTACGCCGGTTTCCTAAGCCCACAGTTCTTAAACCAAAACCAACAAGGGCCACTCCTATTTTAAATGAACTGGAAACAGGAAATTAAAATGAAAGGAACCCATTTGAATATTGCCATTCTTTTTTTGTTTCATGTCCCACTTTGGGGGGGTTATGTGCTTGACAGGATTGCAGAAAACGCGGTCCGAGGAGATTTTTCAATGGGACAAGTCCATGGATTCACGATAATCTTAACCTAAATTAGTACATCATTAACTATTGTTTTTGGCAACTGTTTTGTGACAGGGACAACCTAACCCATGACTTTTCATGAAATGACTATCTACTTAATGGGCAGATTTGGGATTAACTGCTTCAGGAAAAGCTCTAAATAATACAAGTGGGTTTTAAATAAATATTTTTTCTTTTGCCACATTCTCTTCGAAAATACCCTTTTAAGATTCAAGCAAGCTGAATGAGTTTTCATCCTAATCCAAAACTAATCATGAGTCAAATAAGATGCTTCTGCAAGAAAAAAGGTTCCTCATTCTTTGTCTGTAAAGCAAAGGGTTCCCGCAGAGTACAACTTGCATGACTAAAATATTAACTAGAATATAACAACTTAAATAGAGAGGAAAAAAAAAAAGAAACATCTTTTAGAAAAATACAAGATACATTCTTAGATTCCTTTAGTAATGAAATTTGAATTATATAAATAAAAGAGACGTCACTAATTTTATAAATATTTATTAAATTTAAAATTTAAAATCTTTAAATTAAATACTCAATTCTCACTTTTAAGATGTACTTTTTCAAGATAAATATTTAAGGCATGGTGTAGACCTATGATATTGCTTTCGATGAATATTAAAAGAAAAAAGTTTGTTTAAAATTAAAATTTATTTTTTTGGACTTAATTATTAATAAAAAATTGTTTCATTTGTTGACCAATATAGGTATTATTTTTTAAAAAAATATTTAATGTTATTAATTAATATCGATAAAAACATTCAATATTGACGAATATTGCTAATATAAAAAAAAATTCAGGTATAAACATTCATGTATAGAGTTTGACGACAAAGATGTGTAAAGTAGGGAGATCCCCGTCCGAGCACCGCATCCGAAGAAAGCCCTTGTGGATAATCTTGAAGCTGATAACACCCAAAAAAAAAGGGAAAATGAAAAAACATAGAACAGTAAAAAGCAAAGTCCAGATCATGGAGATCTCGAGAGATCAAAAGCATAGGCAATAATCCATATCGTATGCCACGCGTATTCATCGCCTTGATGGGGTGTCAGTAGCAGGACTAAGCTTATCACCTCCGGCTCACTGTGCCACCAACCACGTGTACCCATTGGTTTGACCCGGGGTGGTGTATGTCACGTGATGGCGCTTACGTGTCAACGTACGGACCCTGCAGATGCGATATTTATTCGTACGGATCATGTGCTCAGTTCTTTTGTCGGTTTGCGATTCTGTCCCTGATTTGATCGTGGTGCCATCACAGCCGTTCATTTCCATAGATTGAGGAAATTTGGATTTTAGTATCCCGTACGTGTACTTACCAGTTACCGCTTCAATATCCGCTGTAATTTACTAAATGCTCTCTTCACCAAAAGTATGTTGGGAATTACTACTAAATTCTCTCCGAAATCAATCCAATTTGTTCAGATTGCAATTTTTTTATTTACTTTCCAATTAATTAGCCAATCAATTTTACTATTGAATTTAATTTTCAAAATTATATTTTGATCGAGACTTGACAGCGTTTATGAAATTAACTAAAATGACACTTTAATGCCTGGCCAAGAAAAAAAACACAGGAGTGGCTAAAATGTTAAAATGGTAAATAACAGCACGAGCTCGCCGCGCCACCTTTGCTTAGTAAGAAATAAGAAATGCTAGAAATCCACCTGAAACCAAAACATTGAACTTCACCACCTATTTGAAAACAGGACAATGAAATTTGCTTGCTTCGCAGATGGAGGCTCCGCCATGGAAATATCTGCCACCCAAGTGTACATTAGCGTAACGTAATTTAAACTTGCTAAAGTGCACGGGGGTCTCCGTGACACTGCCGCTAAGCTTGGCGGGTTCTTAACTGCCAAGTAGTTCGTCGCTTTGCAGAGAGTTAATGACGCGTGGATGCAATGCAGAAGCCCGAACAATCAGCCCATTTGCGCATGGCTGCCACTGTCTGCAATCCGTCCACGTGTCAATAAACCTCTTGATCACCAAAATCGTATATATCTCGGCATATCTGGCTAAATTATCGTATTAATAGCTTCGAAACTTCGAGATTCAGCTTCGAAGTTACTGGTAATTTCATTCCAACAACTTTCAAAACTTCCTTTAACTACGGTTAAATATCACCTAATACTCACGACATTTTATTTTATACTATTTATTCCGCGATAAGTAACAACTCCCTTCAAAATATCCCCAACTCGAAGGGACCTCAGCAATCAGTTTTCAATACACAAAGACAAACGATAGAATCACCGACGGTGAAGCATTTTACCACAGCCAATCACAAAGAGATAAGCACAAATCGCTAATTTCCCCGGGTCCCACTGACGCCAACACTAAAGACTAAAACCTAATAACTTGTAATCAACGGCCACGATAAGCCCATGACATAGAATTGTCACACCGTCACATCTACCGTATTTTTAACGGTAGAAACTAGGAAAGTGGAGGCTGTAGATTTTTTAACTCAACCATGGTTAGCTCGAAACAACTTCGGGTTAGAAAAGCAGTTTATAATGAAGGGAACCGCTGCTCCTCCTAGAATCAGAGAACGATGTCCAAAAATGATGATCGGAGAACCAACCCGACCAAATCCCACCATCAAAATCCCCGCGTGGGACCCATTCAACGATCCGGCGGCTAACTTTCCTTCCGTTAACTACAACTGTAATGCACCCAACAGTCCTTGCCCCGTCGACTACCTCACGTCCCTCCACCGTTACCTTCCGTCAAACGACTTCGAGTCTGACTCGCTGAGTGATGATTCCGACTTACCGGTCGACGCATTCTCATGCGACCATTTCCGTATGTACGAGTTCAAAGTGAGGAGGTGCGCGCGTGGCAGGTCACATGACTGGACTGAGTGTCCGTACGCCCACCCTGGTGAGAAAGCCCGAAGAAGAGACCCGAGAAAGTTCCATTACTCTGGAACTGCTTGCCCTGATTTTCGCAAGGGAAACTGTAAGAAAGGAGATTCCTGTGAGTTTGCTCATGGCGTTTTTGAGTGTTGGCTCCATCCTGCTCGTTACCGAACTCAGCCTTGCAAAGACGGTACCAGTTGTAAAAGAAGGGTTTGTTTTTTCGCTCACACGCCGGAGCAGCTTCGGGTCTTACCCCAGCAGAGTCCGAGAGGAAATGGGGCCGGTTCGGGTGATTTGGATTATGTTGGATCACCCATACGCCACCGTCTAGACTTTGTTTCTTCACCAACTTCCATCCTGGCTTCTCCTCCAATATCCCCGCCTTCCGATTCACCCCCTATGTCACCAAGTGGGTCATTTAACTCTGCGAGTGAACTGGCTGCTTCCATGCGTAATCTGCAGCTTGGTAAGGCAAAAATGACTGGTGCTTGTTCTTGGGGTCTGCAAATGGGATCAGGTTTCGGTTCTCCTCGGGGCTCCACTCTCCGATCCTCGTTTTGCAGCTCTCCTTCAACTCCAACTCGCACACCCACCCGGTCTGGCCTAGGTCAGTTCGACCTCTGGGAATGCAACGCTTTTGAAGAGGAACCTGCGATGGAGAGAGTGGAGTCTGGGAGAGACTTAAGGGCAAGGATGTATGCAAAGCTGAGTAAGGAAAATTCTCTGGACCGACTTGATCCAACAGGATCGGGTCCTGATGTTGGATGGGTGTCTGAGTTGGTGAAGTGAGTCTTATTCTTTGGAATGGACTGGATGGTGGGGAATGGGGACTCAGCTTCTGTTTTGATTTATTTTGGGAAATTTCAAGAAAATATCGGTGGCCTTTGATTCTTCTGACTTTGTGAATATTGATGATCGATGTTTCTGATTTGGATAATTTGCACTGTAAATAGACGACGGGGAAAGAGAGATCGGAGAAGTCTCTATTTTGTGGTGCACTGCTTCTTTTCTTTAAGTTTTGTTAATTGGGAAAAAAAGAAAATTGCAACCTTTGTATAGACAAGAAGGATTTATTAGGGCTGCCGAAAGAATGGGTAGCGGTTTGTTTCTCATTTTGTTTATTATGAATCGTAATTTCCTTTTCATTTCATCCTGATTATCTCTGTAATTTCTGTTATCATGGCTAATCAATGTAATATATTTCTTCATCCTCTGTCTTCTTTTTTCTCGTCTATATCTCTTTTTAACTTTTTTTGCTTGATTTGGTTGATACGCTAATAGTAGTATTAGTAGATTGCAGCAGAGAAGAATGTTTTTCCCAAAAAAAAACAAAAACAAAATTTGTATTCAAATTTTCTTTTCCCTGATCAAGTTTGTTCTACTCTTGCTTGTGAGAGGCTGGAAGCATGGCTGTTTTTCTGGTCCTTCGGGAAAGTGAAGTTCAAGGCCAAAAACAATGCGGGAACTGTGTCTTCCAAGTTTTCTGATCCAGAGGCACTGGAACTGAAATAGGCAAAAAGGGAAAATGGTTTCAATCTTTCCGGTTCTGGTATACGCCTGATCTCGTCCCCTGGTTATAGTACCATCCATGTTTGCCTTGTTTGATGGTGTTGAGTGGAGAGCTATTTTGGTTCACGAACTCCTGATTACGTACCATCAAGGATTTCGTCTTTTCATTTTCATGTCAAAGTGGGGACTGGGGAAAAACTTATCTATGGGTTTCTTGGATACCTGAAATCTTTAGGGTAAGCTTATCATGTGAGTAACAATCAATAACGACGACAAGCAGTCTAAAATATTGATTTGGATCCTCCACCCCTATATAAAGAATTTTATCAGGTATTTTATCTGGTAGTGTGATTAGATTCGTGACGTGGACCCATTGAACTGATATAACCCGTCCTTATCTGCTGATAATCTTTTAGTTTATCTCCTCAGAGCCACTTGTATCGTGATTAATTAAATTAATTTATAGTGTAGTAAACTTGATGTGAAAGTTTTATCGAAGAGACAGGGTATGGTCAAGGCAAACGCTATCTGTTGGAGGGTCCCAATAAAAAAATCTAGGGGACTGTTTCTGATTTCTTCGTAGTGACCAGACACAGGGCGGAGTGAAGGTGGATTTGTTTAGGAGACATACGGGTATTATTTTTATGATTAAAGAGGCCGACAAAGTGGACGATAGTTCCGAGATTTGGTTCGTTTTTTTGGGTATGGAACGAAGCTTTATAAAAAGTCACTGGTGCATGTGTATGGGTGTGTGGAGAGATTCTGTGCTGGCGTGCTCTCCGAAACTAATGTGTTGGTCTTGTTTTTGGCCGCAGGATAATCATCATGTCCTTAGCCCAGGAGTCTTCGAAATGTGAGGAAACCAGTCAGAGCTAAGAGTTCCTAGAATCAGACCGAAATCTTGATCATCTTATTTCAATTAGTTTGCACGATAGCTCTATTGTGAGTTTGTATTTAGTCGATTCCATACATATAAATAATTTCTAAATAATAATGTCCTTCGAAAATGACCCGAGAGAGTGTTTTTATGCCTAACAATTTGTACTTTGCGTTGATGGAGTGCTAGTATTTTGCACAAGTTAAAAGGAATATCACGAACGAAAACGATACAAAGTAGGATTTTTTTTTTAAGAGTATTTGACATTTAACTAAATTCACCGAGGAAATAATTCTAAAGTAAGATAAGATGACAGAAAATGATATAAAGATATAATAAAAAAATGTTTAACTTACTAGCTTTATTGTTGATGTAATTGTATATATTGCAAGAAATGAACGTTACAATTAGAAATTGTCAATTGTAAATCAATGACAGTTACACGTTTTTGCAAAATCCAAAATGTTGTATGTTATCAGGTATGTTGGATTTTCTCCTTTTTGAGCGAAGGTCATGATAAACCTTGAATAAGTTAATTGATAAAATTGTAAATTTCTAGTATATAGAATATATAAATATAACACAAATTATTTTACTTATCATCAATTGATTTTAAATTCGATATAAATTTTAAAAGTATAACATAGTAACAAAATAAGTATTGTTCTCGTTATTATTTATTTCATAATGAATTATCATGTATTAGATCCGTTATATCTACACATAAAATAAATTTTTTAAAATAATAAAAAAAATTTAATACATAAAATAATAAAAATCACTCAACTTGTTATCAATCGATTTTATATTGAATACTTGTTTTTAAGATAATTATATAAATTATTTAATTAAAATTATTATATGATATTATTATCACTACAACATTTTATTAGAGTTGTACTATAATTAGAGATACCTATGTACCATACATAAGTTAATTTTCTCAACATACAAGATTTTTTTTTCTTTTTAACACTTATCTTAAAAATTCAACATTAATCATTCTTTGTCCTTAGAGCAACGATCTAAAATAATGAGCTTTGAACTTAGTCTGGTACCTTTTCGTGTTCGCAAAGCTTCTTGCGCCCGACGCCCCATCCCTCCATGCTTTTACTATTAATTAAAACTCGAGCCGTCGTGTTTAAAATTGGGTTAGCTCAATGAAGCTAGTAGGGGACCTTGTTATTGCTTACGGATTGTTGGTTATATACCAATCTTTGGCTCCACTCAATCTATCTTATATTATCAATTGAGATCTTCACATTCTATGCGACGATGCACGAATTGTGCTTGGATAAAATTGCGGGTGGTTGCGCTCTTGATGTCGACAGCTTTGGCTTCTCTCTGTTTACGTTTATCATAACCTTATCGTACAAAAATTTAATTTCAGTTTTAACAATTATTGCCTGAAATTAATTCTTAATAAATATAAAAAAAATTTTAGTTCTTTGAAATACATAAAATAAAAAAGATAGCATCTTAATTTTATATGAAATTATAAAATAAATCTCAAAATGAGAAATTTTACAAATTTTAAAATTTAAAATGAGTATTTAATTTTAAGAAGATAGTAAAATTATTTTATTCTTTAATGGAAGATGAAGAAATTAAAATTGAGATTGGGTTTTTGATTTTATTTTGTTGTCTGGATTATTCTCAGTGCATTAAAAGCCTTAGAACCTTATCTAGAAAAGGCCCACATTGCTCTCTGTGTGCTGGAGAGGTGGTATAGCAAAATCAAAGTAACACTCAAAGGGACAGGCAGCCTCCAGGGGGGACCGAAGTCTTTTTCATGGACTAGAACCAACGCCCCAACGCGACCTCATGGTTCTTTGTTCCCGGCCTCAGTCACATCAGAAATTATCCGTTCAACGGTCCCATTTTATTCCAAAAATAAAAAATAAAAAAGAGCTAATAATAAATCTTTCATCTAATTTATATTTTTTATTAAAACAATATAAAATAATACACTAATATTAAAATAGCACATGAGAATGTAATTCTTATAACATTACTTAATAAAATCGAGACATTACTTGAAGATCCATAACAAGCATCATGTCAATAAAATATTAAAAAATTATATTTTGAAAAAGTTCATCAAATTATTTGATTTGTAATATATATGAATGATACTGAATTGTTATTAACATACAAACTACTCCTTAAATGCCTGTGTCCTAACTTGGAAAAATGCCTTATGAGGAGGGTGTTTTGGTATGATGGGGCATTGAAAGCAGACAAGATGATTGAGGGTATCCACATTATGAATGGAGGTGGGGTTGAGAGGAGAGCAGCCTTTACAACACCCCTACCGCCAAGTAAACTATCTCCATTTTCCTTCTCTTTTCAATGCATTAAATTTTGTAAATGTTTGATGCAAAATTAAAGTCTCTCCCTATGTTTTTTTTTTAAACTACTAAGTATTGTAATTAGGGTTTCAGAAAAAACTGAATCAATTTTAGGGATTTTTTTAATCGAATCAAAGATTTTTAAATTGATGTTGGGTTTTTATGAATCCATTTAAGGGATTTTTTGAATCAAGTTTAAGGGTTGCTGAATCAGTTTTCAAATTCATTAAATTGGGTTTAACTGATTTAAGGGTTTCATTAAATTGAATTAAATCAATTAAGGGCTAATTGAATCGGGCTTAGGAATCATACATAATGAAGAAAAAAATTGCTTAAAAGATATTAGAATTATTAAGTACTAGTACTTTATCTGAGCTTTGTTGAGGGATTTTTTTATTTTTTGCAATAAATAATAAACATTGAAATGTTTAATTTTTTTTACCATATTAAAAGTTTTCATGTTAATATCTCATGAGAACATTAAAAATGTAATAATATAAACATCAAGAATAAAGAAAAAGAGAAATTAATTTTATTTCGTTGCTTGCTGGCTAAATATACATATTATTACACTCCCAATTTCATAATAATATCAAAGCAATCATCTAAGTCGTACATACATTATGAGAGTTGATTCACAATTCTTTCAAATATATATATATATATATTAAAATCTGAAATTCATTAAAAAATGAAAAATTAACTAACATTTGAAATATCAAATTGAAAAATTATAAATTTTTTTTCAAAAAGTGTGTTCATCGTGCAAGTTTGAGTTGATTTTTACCTTGCATTTCAATACAAGTTTGCTATATAATGGATCTTAAAATATATAGTAGTAGTTTCAATTCAATATGAGAGAAGAAAAAGAGAAAAGAAAATCATGGTATTACTATAGTAAAATCTTTACTCGTTGTAAATCCCGTTTCACAGTGCATGTATTAATCTAGTTTTTATTTATTTTGAGCTCATTACAAGGCAAAAATTTTGGTATGAACTATGGGCTTCTATGGCTCCGTAAATTTGCAGTAAAAAGCACCCTAAAAATTAGAGTTTTTTTTATCAAATTACTTTTTTGAAATATTCTTAAAAAATCATTTTCGTTAATTTAAAATGTTATCTTGAATGTTTCTATCACTTATTCTTGTGTCCTTGTCAAAAATTCATAATATGTGATAGATTTTGAATTTATAATAATTTTTTTCTATTGAACAGATATAACTTTAAGCTTTAGTTGAGAAAAAAAATAAAAATATTTTTTAAGTTGAAAATATAATCTCGTGACAAGTTATATCAAAACATACTAAACTCTTCACTTGAATTAGTGACATTTTTAGTCAAAATTTTCAAAATTTATTTACAAGCTAAATTTTATTTTAACCAGAATTGGGTCATTTTTTTTTTTATTTTTCAGATTTGTAAACAAGAAAAACTACTTTAGAAATTGGACCCAACAACCCACCTAAACAAAAATTTCTCATAAAATGGTCCACCAACCAGCATTATCCTTGTTTTCTTTATTTATTCAGAAGATCCTTTTTTCTCCAATGTTGTTTGACAAAATGGGATTTCCCGTAGATTTGAAGGCATGGATCCACAAGTCTTTTCCCAGAGCAAAGTTGGCCCATTGGGCCCATGGTCTTTCGTCAATTATAAATTCCACCCATAAGGCGGGATATGCCTTGTTATGAAGGAAGGTAGTACAAAAATGCTTATGACCTCCACTCGGTTTGCTTATTTCAATTTAGTAAATTCAAGCGATCTTTTCCCAACTCTTCTCTGGCCTCATCTTAAATATCGTACAAAATTTATATATCATTGAAGGATCCACCAAGATGGCTTTAAATGTAATCACTCATTCAAATAAATGTAACTTTCAAGTGAGTAAATTTATAAAAGATTTAAATTACTATTATTAATATATTTGTTACGGAATCATTACACATTTACGTTTATAAATCTGTCAAGATCTCTTTTAATTGTCTGATGTTAAAAATGAAGCACGTTGCCTCTTTGTTACGAAGTACTTGACCTGACATCTCAACTATCAAAGTAATTATTTAATATGAATCATAATATTTTCAATTGAAAATATGAAAAAAAATTACTTTCAAATACTTGTTAAGGTAATATTTGAAATATTTTAAAAATAATAATAATCTAATTAATAAGTACCATTTAACTGAATCTTTCCTTCACTCACCTCTCCCAAAAAAGGAGAAAAAAAAAGTAGCGCAATTGGTGGGAGAAGATTTAAAAGCTGTACTGCATCTGCTGGGACCATATTTTTTTGTACTGCAACTAACTTTGAAACTAGTTACATGCGCCATTGATTGTCATAGATTTAAGGTACTGATATGTTCTCCCATTACTGGAAAGGATATAAAGAGCACGTGGATGCTTAATTTGGGCCAGCAAATCAAATCCAGGATTGGAGGAGTATCTTTGGGCTCTTTGCTTATACCCCATCAACAGGACCGGGGAAATGGGTACCTTGGGTTCCATTAAACTGCGCATTGTTGATCTATTATCTATCACCTCAAAGTTTCAGATGCATGAGGGCATGGACGGCAAAGTTTTGAGGTGCCGGTTTTCTCTGAAAAAGTTTCAAGTTGAAGGTTTTTTGCGAAGCCAGTTTGTCAATTGATCGATCAATTTTGGTTCTGATTTAACCTTTTCCTTCTGTTATTTTCTGTCTCAATTATTGCCTGGAGGAGTTTTTTTTTTTTTTTCCTGGGGGGTTTGTACTAGCGCTCAACATGTGCTCTTTCGTACTTTTGCCATGCAAAATGTGTAGCTTTTCTGCATTGCCATTGATGAAATATTGAATAGAGATTTGGGTTTACATTCTTGTAGCATTTTGAAGGAGAGAGTGGAGTCAAACTTATTCATTTCGGCTGGATTAGACAGGGTTGAAAGATCTATGTATGTTGGATTCTTGAAGATAAAATTCCACCATTCAAATCAATACACACAATAAGATAACCTTGACCCGTTACTTAAGAAAGTTGGATTTTTGCAACATAAAAGCAAAACATGCTATTGAAAATCAACGAAAAGCAAGTTCGAAACTTTTACTTCCAAATTGCCGTTGGACTTGGAGGAGTGAGGTAGAGTAGAAAGGGAAACGAGAGGGTAAAATTACTTGCTCTTGTATTTTGCTTGAGCATCCAAAGAGAGTATAAAATCAAATAATCAAAACATACTCTACTCCTTGCAGAGAGAGAATCACCAAATTCACTATGGAATAATGGTAGATATGGTATCTTTTGGCTTTTGGGGGGGGGGGGGGGGGTCAGGTTTCCACTTCAGTCTCTGTGTTTTCACGAAGTTGAAAAACTAAAGCAACTTGGGAAAACATGAAACAGCTAATCTGCAAAACAAAGGGACACCGAAAGTGGATGGTATAAGTTCAAAAGGAAGAGGAATGAAAGAACATAATAAGGTAAAGTTTATCAACTGGGGAGAAAAGGAAAGTGAAAATCATTATGTACTCCTCCTCTTACGTTAAATCGAGTCACCTAACAAACATCAAGTACAGATTTCGTCGTGCAAAAAAAAAAAAAACTACATACTTTGTGTTTGGAATCTTGAATGTTTTAAACAAGAGGTGGCACTCTCTAAAATTGACCTGCTAAGACACCATTTTAGACAGCTTAAAAAGCCATGGTTCTCAAAGGATGGTGATGTAAAGTCGTAGTAACCATCGATTGGCTGCTTCTTGTATCCCCATAAGCCGCCCCCCCCCCCGAACGAATTCAATAAAAAAATGGGGTTTTTCTTAAAGAGTTAAGACAATGACTATAAGTATAACATTGGGTTCCTAAACTTTTACTCTTTTTTGTTTTAAGGTAGAGAATAATTTGACTCTTTTTGTTTGATGGGTTTTGAGGGAGAGGTGTGGTAGGCAAAGATTGAAAGGTGTATCCCTTGAATTTGTGTTGTTACTTTCGTCAAAGAGAGAGAGAGAGAGAGAGAGCGAGAGAGAGGTATACATCATTCCACCTTTGACATGCCACTATTTGAATCATACGAGAAAGATCTGGTAATGATCGATCTAAAAGAAGAGAAGTACAAATTGTTAAAAAAGAAAGACAAAGAAACCATTTCAAAGGAGCAATCGGGACTTCCTTTTCACAATGGACTAGGTTCATTTGAACGTATAGCTTTCGCCTTTATCACTTTGAATACTGTAGAATGTCGAGTAGCTCTTCAATTTCATTTCCGCAGTCCTCAACTTTAAACTTCCTCCCAGTTACGTATAAGGTCGTGCATGTATGTTAGACCATGAAAAATGCGAAGAGAAAAATAGTACTAAAAACTAGTAGTAGGTTTGCTTAATAATAATCTACTTGATGATTAGTACTAATTAGCTAGCTCTAAGACATGACACACGCAAAGACTTGCCCTGGTGAAACCACACATATTTTTTGCCCCTTGGAGAAACTAGAATCATGATGCAACTTGACTTGCTGCTCAAATATAGTCATGAATCATGAATCCATCACGTGAGAAAACCACAGCTTCTTCTCTTACTTTGGAGAAATTAAATCCACCGGTTTCTTTGTAGTCAAAAGTAACAGTGAAAGCTTTATGTAAAAACTTAACAGCTGATCAGGCTCTGATAGGCCGGTAGAAATGCAGAATTCACTAGGGGTTACCAGCCTAGGATTGCTGTTAACGTAAAAATAAAAAAGTTACCCATACAAACACTCGACCAACCGAAATAGATGACAAAGAAGAGAGAAGGGTTGTAGTGCCTTTTCAGTTCCCGAAGAGAAGTGTTAAAGTTCAATGAATTATTAGATTTATATTTAGTAAAAAGCTCCTTTGGGTCGATTTCTTTTGTAGTAAAAGCTATGCAGTAAACATTATGGTAAAAAATTGACAAGGGCAGAAATTAACTGGCTAAGGGTGTATTGTTATAGCCTTATAGGTTTATTCTGCTGAGTGGATTTTAAGATTCAATACTTGCTCCTATAATTCTACTTAATATAACTTTGTGGTTGTTGCCAAAGTAAAACATAAAATAAGTACTAAAAATCTTACCTAAAATGAACATATTAGTATTGTTGACAAGAAACAGTAAATTTGGAACGTTATAGTAAACAGTAAACATATTTGTAAGGGCATTACTCCATGTTACGTGCTTCTCTCTTCTCACTTTTTTTTTTTTTTTTGTATATTTGCTGTTTCAGATATATTCAATTCTGAAAAATATATAATCTATATTATCCTATATAGTTTGCTAGGATTGTTGTTCATCATAAATATAAATATGAGTAAAGTCTAAAGTCTAGACTTAGTTTAGCTTCGTCAGTGGCTGCTAATAGTAATAGGCATATGTTGTGCAAACGTTATTTATGTATTACTGCCATACATAATTCAAAGAATATGCAGAAACTTAGACCTCCGTGCTAGTTGAAAAGCCAAATCTTTTACCGAATAATGGGGAAGCTAATTGATTTTCCAAATAAAAGCTTAATTGCTGTTAAGCAGAAATGTATGTAAGTGGGTAGCTAATTAATGACTTAAACTCATTTTAGGCTTAATTATTCTTAAAGTTCTGATAAAAAAAAGTCAACACAACATGTGGAGTGATTGTTGACTGGGTCCTACTATCTTAACAGACAAGAAAGATGCAGAAGAAAAGGCAAAAACAAAGTTAAAAAGAAAAAGAAAAAGAAAAGGGGAGTGGGGGAAAGGAAAATAGCTACTTAGTCATACAAAGTCAAGTTCTGTGCAAAGGAGCCACCAACTTTATAAACCCCTTCCCCAGATGAGAGCCCACTGTTTCTTTTTCCCTCAATTTGAAAGCATTTGCGTGTCTCAATTCTCCTCTCTTTCTCTTTCTCTTTCTCAAACTCTTTCTGTGTGTGTGTTAATTTATCTGTCTCTTTGTTGGGAGGAGGGGTGTCAGTTCAGAGTGATAGTGAAGGGGCTGAGCCCGAGCTATAAGCTATAGCAGCAAGCATGGGGAGAGCTCCATGCTGTGACAAAGCAAACGTGAAGAGAGGCCCTTGGTCCCCTGAAGAAGACGCCACCCTTAAGAGCTATATTGAGACTCATGGCACTGGTGGTAACTGGATCGCTTTGCCCCAAAAAGCTGGTATAAGAATATACTCTTTGGCTCTCCATTTTCTACAAGGGTGTTCAGTATTCTTCTTTATTTTTCACCTTTCAATTTTAAAGGGCCTTTTCTCTTGTTTCCGGGCAAATTATCCATTACCCATTTCACCAAAAATGAGAGTTTCCATATGTTTTAAACTTGAAAGTAAATCATCAGATAAGGGTTTCAGATTTCCCTGAACTTTTCAGTATTAAAATTGTTCCTCTTTTCCCAACTAAGCAGAAAAGGAGAATCATGAACTAAGAAGGCGTCTTTTTCTTTATACTGTTCCATCGTTTTTAACTTCCTCCAGTTTCAGAAAACTCTGGCAGATTGTAGCTTTTTCAGCTGTTTAGTTACATTTTTGACTATTAATGTGTCCTCTTAGCTATTAAAGTTCAAAGTAAAATTTGCAAATACCATGTACGTTCAGAATTACGGTACTTCCCCTGCAAGAATAAAAGCAGTCTGGCCGCTGAGTTTTGTCTCCTTGTTCACTATCTTTGTTCAAAGTACGGTTTCAAGTCTGGACATTATTCTCTACTCTGGTCTTTCCTGGTTTTACTTTTATGTTCATTCTTTCAGCTCTCTAAATTATCTGTTTTCATAATTTTGTTGTGCTTTTCGGGGATCCATATGCAAATGCCTGATGCCCTTATCATTTAACCAACTTCACACGACAAGAAAGTTTTTTGTTTTTTTTTTTGGCCTTGAAAAGACTGAATCCAAGAGAGAAACACAAAACATTGTAAAATTTGTTCAGATCAGCCGTAAAAAGCAACCTCAATCTTGCTTTTAACGTCTGTCTAAAGCAAAAGGTTGAAATGCCTTATCAATGATTTATTATCAGTAGTAAATTTTTTTTTCTTTAATTTTCCTTGCTTGGAAGTTTACACCTTAATATCTCTTGTTACATTTCAGGCCTTAAGCGATGTGGAAAGAGTTGCCGATTGCGATGGCTGAATTATCTGAGACCAGACATCAAACATGGGGGTTTTACCGAAGAGGAGGACAACATAATATGCACTCTCTATAGTCAAATGGGAAGCAGGCAAGTTGTTTTGTCTTTGTTTTTTCGGCTAAGAATCTGTCTGGTTGCTCGTAATTATTTTTAGTTATCTTCACAAAGCTTCTCTTATAGGTTAACTTATTCAAATGTCGGTTGTTTTTATTATATTTCATTTAAGACTTAAAAAAACCCCACTTGTGACTTTTGTTAGATGGTCCCTCATAGCTTCTCAGCTGCCTGGAAGAACAGACAATGATGTGAAAAACTATTGGAATACCAAGTTAAAGAAGAAGCTTGCGTCTGGGAAATCATGCTTCAATATGAGCAAGACTATTAACAATGATCTCGTCCCTGCTGCCAACACTAATATTTCTACTCAACCAGGCTCAGCAGCAGCTTTACAGCCTTGTTTACCAAAAGCTGAACCTTACAATCTGGATTATTCAACCTCACACTCTCAGATTTCAGCACCATTGCCAATTTTATCTGATGTTGGTTATGGATTCTCTATCAGTAGTGTTCAAAACTTGCCTTTAAACCCGGTCGTGCACTTTTCTCGCCCAGAAGCAGTCACCCATCTGTCACAATCAGGTGCAACTATGGAGAACAGTCTCATTGTTACCTCATCTCAAGAAGGCTCCAGCATTTCGGATTCTACTTCTCTGGCTATGGAGAGCAAGCCTGTCTCAATGCCTGGTAACGGATATGTCGATGACACGGGCAACATTTTGATGGATCAGTTCAGCTACGAGTTCCCTTATGAATTTGTCAATGGCATTTGGAGTCAAGAGAAAGCCGGGGAGGTTGTTCCAAGTTGCTACGATAGTTTAGCTGATTTTCCCCATGCTGACATAAAGCCTCGAGGACTGAATCAAAGTGTTGCTAACCGATATTGAGAGAAACGCATGGCTGGAAGGGGAATGGTGAAAGAGAAAAATTAAAAAGGCATGGACATGTGAAAGAAGAGAGAGATAGATACAAGATTTAAGTTTTAATTTTTCTTCTCACATGCTATATTATTATGATTTGGCCGTTGTTTCTGTAGATAAAAAGAAAAAAGAGAGGATATATTAACCTATGTCAAATTCAAGTCAAGTAAATGGGGCTTTAATTAATCTGATGTTGATTTCATAGAAATAGTCTTTGTTCTCTGAATGCAGCCTTTAACCTTTTAATTTTGGACCCAGATAGGAACATTTCAATTAAATGAAATCAAAATTCATGTAAAAAAACATAAAGAAAGATTGTTATGCGCCCCTGTCTTTCTGTTAACTGTTTAAGGCTCAATATGGACAATTTGTCAGAGAAAAAGTGGGGTCTTGAAAATTTTGGTTTTTAATTTATCCAAAGGAAGATGGACATGGGTGTGAGGGTGATTCCATCATCATGTCTGCCTGTTTTTTGCTGTTTCAGTGCAGTGGTCACGAAAGTTGCATGGGGGGTTGTGGCCTGTTCAAACCTCATCATGCTGTGAACGTATTCTTCTAACATTAACCATAAAAGATTCTCTCTCTCTCTCTCTCTCTCTGTGAATAAAAATATTGCCTTTGGAAAGGTAAAAAAAATTAACCCATCATTTTCCATTGAATATTCAGCACAGTTTTTTCCGTTTACAACTTTTTTCCAGGCTTCTCTTGAATTAGCATTAAATTATTGAATATGAATACAGGACATCACTTCCTTAACTTCAGACGTTTCAGGACCCAGAAATTAATAAGTACTAACGTTTTCCTTTTACCATGCATGTGACTCTCCTATGCAAAACTTTGCCTTTTATCAACAATCTTTCTGTTTCTATATATAATTGGCACGTTCATAACTAAACCCAAAAAGAAGCAAAAGAAAAAAAAATCTCAAACATTAAAAGCTTTTCTACTTTCTACTTTAATCATTTATTTTTCTATCAACTTTTTTCATTTTTTTCTCCCCCCTTTACCAAGTCCTAAAAATAAACCACCACTTTCTCTTAAAGCGAACATAAGATGGGAGATATGAGAACCTTGCCAACTATGCAACCTCATTATATCTGATAAAAGGCCTTTCCCCCACCTGGGACCTCTACTGTCAATATATATTATTTTCAACAGAACCACAAATCTGCTGCAGTTAAGGGTAATCAATCAATTAGCAGAAAAAACCAACCGAGGGTTTTTAATTTAGAAACCCTAGATACCCCCACGGGTGAGTGTAGTGCAATTCATCTTGCCTAAACTCGCCACCATACCCTGAGCAGACACAAACAGGCCAAAGACACTTGTTTTGACTAACTGGTTTAATTTCAATACTCTTCCCCTTGCCTTAAAAAGGGAACTGCTCCAAAAGGATTCAAAATTCAAAGTTTGGGAAACACTTGTTTCTATATACAGTTTTTTCTTCCTTGAGGTATTAATAAGTAAACAGAAAGGCCCTCAAAGCCGGGCAGACATTTTGTTCCCTCTAATGTTTGCACATTGCACTTTCAGACATTTCATCATAATGTCTTTTTTATCTACTTCTTGGTGGCGTTACTTGTAAATGAATATTCCTTCTTAAAAGTATTTAAGAAGACAAGCACATCGGCACCATTGGATAGGCCAGCATTTCCCCCCCCCCCCCTTTTTTTTTTTTTCTCCAATCCTGGAACACAGATAGTTTAATCCTTATTGTGTACCATTTGTTTTATAAAAAAACCCTATCTTTCAATGTGTAAAGCTAGCTAAGTTTCGTCTTCCTAATTAGGTGTAGCATTCTTTATAGCATTCAAGGGGCTAGCCTGCCTACAGGGCGGCATCTTTTTAATAGTAAAAAAGATTGAAAATCTGAACATATAGACATCAAAGGTGATTTTGCAATCCCAATGACATGAGAGTCTGACACACATTTTGCATCTAACACTTAATAATTTAGTTTATTTGCGTTTTCACCTTCCAAAAAATTTGAGTCTAACAATCAAATAAGATTATTTACGAATTTGAAGTTTTCCTGTTTAATAGTCTTAGTATATTAAAATTTTAATTCAGAAATTATTTAACTTTTATGTTTTTATCTCAAGTTCTTATATATATTTTAAAGAGGGGGTTATAATTGGTGTCCAACGTTTCATGGGATCTTCTGTACGGTGAGATTTGAGAGAAGAGGAAATATTGTAATGCAGCACAAGTTTTCAGTCGAACTTTATTTTATAACAGAGTTGAGTTGACATTTTGTATAATTTTTTTTATTTTTATATATAAACTATCATTCTTTAAAAAAAATCATATAAAATGAGAATTTTGTATTCAAATTTTAAATATCTCCTATTTATGATAACGACGTTTCGTTTTTCAAATTCAAATTCTCTTTCATTATTAATATATAATGAATAACAAAAAACACATACCAACCTAGTGACATATATCACTATACTTGACTATATAGAGATTCGCCGACCAATATAATAAGCTTCATTCTCCTTATTGCCCCGTATTATAGCTTTATAGATAATTAAAGAAAAAAAAAAAGGGAACACCCATCCCAATTCAAGAAGTCACAAATAATTTAAGGAACAAATGGCATCTATAATATTCAAACCAAATGCCCAATCAGAACATTATTTTCTACATTTGAATACTATATATTATCGACCAATCATGAATGGATATAATAAAATTATGTTAATTATTCAGGGTTCATCCATTGACAATCAATCCCTTCTAAACTGTAATTTTATTTTAAGACCAAGCCAATTTCAAGTCAATGAATGGATAACCTTTTCAAAAAACATCACAGCAATAGATTATTCGTTTAAACAAGGTAATAATTAGGCTTAGATATATTTTTATTCAAAGTTTATTTTAATACTCTTTTGACAATTCATGCAAAACTTTTTATGGTCCCAACTCCCGACCTTAATTTATATAATATATGTATTCCTACTTGGATAAAGAGAATCTTGAATCCATCAGCACGGGTCATACTAAATTTTGCTTTGGCCTTCATCTTGTCTTTTGACATTGACCCCTTCAAAAGCAGTTTATTATAACCACGAATTCTTCCATGAAATTTCCATGCATATTCTTCCAAGTCATTTTTATATTATTCTTGGTGACTTTGAGGGTTTTTTTTTTGGTTATTTTCTTTTTAAGCCAATGATTGTGATAGGATGATATATGAATTTATACATGGAGCATCGTTAAGTTTTACTCTCTTTTTTTTTTCATTTTGTTTGTTTTTTATTAAATAAATTTAATTTTATAAATTCACAAATAAAATGAAATAAAAGGAGTCGAAAGTAATTTTTGTTTCATTTCATTTTCGATTTTTAAAAGATACTTTCGAACGAAAAATATGTACCAAGAACGAGGTGCCAGTATTTCCACTTAAATAATCGGGGAGAAGGAAAATGAATATGTTTACTCTTGCATGTGTAATTGTTCTAAACATGAGAATTAAGGGAAAACATAAGGTTGAGGCATTGAGTTTAGATTGTTTTAGAGTGTGATGTGTACCACGAACAAGGCATGGGCGTAACCAAAGAAGGTCAGTTCTGACAGAAATGGAAAAAAGAATAAGTCTGACTTCTGACATTAAAAGAATATTACTTGTTTTTCCTTTTTTTTTTTTTGGAAGTAAAGGGTAAACCGAACAGTTGTGTACAAGAGAAAAAAAAAACAATCACAAGCAGAAAACAAACTGTTTTTCTAGAAGAGTAGCAATGCCAATAGTGGGGCAGGCGTTAGAAATAAACGTAATCTGAATCATTAGTTTAATTGCTAAACAAACACGATGTGGTTTAAGTTCTACCAATGCAAAATTAAATATAAGAGCGAAGGAAATCTATGGAAGGTGTTGAAACATGTTCGTCTTGTCATTGTAAGCCAATGGGCTAAAAGAAATTATTGCTATCAATACTAGCTATTGATATCTAACAGAAACCAGTAAAAACTCCATGGATTATATTACCTAGGAATGAGCAACCTGTCCAAGTGTCATCCCTGTCTGTAAAGCAGCAAGCTCGTCGACTTCATCAACTGGTACATGGGACAGATACAACTGGTACAGGGGCAACTGTGGCCGCCTGGAGAAGCCTGTTCCTCCAAGTAGGCTCCTTCATGTTCTCCAAGCTCAGCTTCCAATTCATCCTGTAGAAGCAATGCTTTTTTCAATAGCAAAGTTGAATCTAAAGAAAGATAAAAGAACCTGCACGAAACAATACCTCATCATAATCAGCAGCTGCACCAATTTGGTGCTGACAATGTCTCCTGGAACTGTTTCATCATGCTCCTCAGTTTGCTCATCGATCTCATCCATTGTTTTGTCCAGATCTCTTTTATGTTCCTGTGCATGATACCATGCAAAAATAAGGCAAAGCATTGATCAAATTCTTCCCAGAATCAGCCCTAGTAACCTAAACTTGATTACATATATGTGGAAAACATCGCATGTCATACTTGATCATGAATGCTCAACTGGTAATTAGCAAGCGTCTCCATTTCATCGTTCCCAAATTTTCTTTCCCTTCAAACATCTCACTGCCTGCTGCACAATCACAATAAGACTAAGTTTAAATAAGATTAAAAGCAGAGCAGAAAGAGATAGAAACATTTTAGAATGCAACTTTGCAGTGACTAATTAACATTTCAGATGCAGCATAGATTCTCCGCACTATTGGGCCCATAGGCCCAACATCAAGAATCTCTTTCAGATCCAACATCAAACAGAATGCAAGAAATCTCTATTTCATAGAACATCCAAAATGATTTTTAAATTTACTTACCATTAAATGTTAATTCATACAAATTAATCAAAATAAAAGTATTAATAACAAAATTCATGGCAATTAAGAAATATAATAGTAAAATTGTATCATTGTATAATTATAACCTCTTTTTTTTTTTTTGACAACTCCCCATAAACTATCTTATAGTAACCATTCTACCCAACATCTAGGCGTGACATTTTTTGACAGAATAAAACATAAATTAGTTTGGGTTTTCTATTTTGGGCCCAAGAAAAATTAGTTTAGGAATTAGAAGAAAATAAAAAAGGTAAAAATGAAAACGGCCCCTGACGTTCTCTTTTTTAACTTTGTATTTTTAAACGGAATCGGAGGTGGTGGGAAGAAATTAAAAGAAAAAAAAGGGGTTAAAAACGGAGGGAGGAAAAAAAGAAAAGTAGGAAAAGGAAAGGAAGCGATATTGTTACTCAAACGATTGTTTCATATCAAAAGCCACGAAGTAACAGCTGAATAAATTCATTTCCTCCACAACGAATTCGAGATCTAACATTCCGCCCATTAATTCTCTCAGATCTGTGCCGTCTGGCTGGTTCGATCTCACATTTTCTTCCCCCGGTTATTATCTTTAATTAATTTTTTTTGTTAGATCGGCCATGGATTTCATGAAGGCCCTCGATCAAACGGTTCGCGAAATGTAAGCTCTAAACTCCCTTGTTCTGAATTTTGAATCAGAATTTGGTTGAGTACTGTTTGCAATACAAGATAAGTTGATTTAATTTGTTTTTTTTTTTCCTTTGATAATTTCAGCAAGAGGGAGGTTAACCTAAAGGTATTGAAGGTTCCGGAGATCGAACAGAAGGTGAGATCAAATGCAATTTAATGTTTTCTTGAATGCTTATTACTTGGAGAAATATGCTTAAGATTTTGTACTTGTTCATTTGTTGTTAGTTTCATTAATCTGTTTTAAAAAAAGAAGAGAGTAGGATTATGATTTGGTGTATACGGTAGAGTTCTTTATAGATTTGGCACAGATGTTTAAACTTGCGTGTGAAACAGAAATGTTAAATAGGAGAATTAGAATGTACTCACTACTCTAACTGAGGTTTATGCTATGATCGAAAGCTCAGGTTAGTTTTGTGTCGGCTTTAATTATCTTTTTTGGTATAATGAAGTTGTTTATTGCTTGCTAGTATATGTTTTTGATCCATGATCAAAGGTATCATAATTCTGTTATTCTTTGACTTGATCTTTTGGATTATGAGTTCTATTTTGTGTTAAAGTTAAAATATTTAGGTACAAAGGGCATCGTTCTGTCAGAAATCTGATTAGTGGTGCAATTATTTATTTATAGCGCAGGTTTTGAATCCGCCGACTTTGCTTTTTGTTACGGAACTGGTTGAAGCGTATGATGTTGCACAATATACAGAATTATTTGTGATTTTCCTTTTGCCGTTGGTTGTGACATTTATGGTGGAATTTGATGGTTTTATCTTACTTTTATTAGTTGTAATTGAGTGATTAGTTCAGAACTTGGTGGGCAATGATAAAAATGTGTTACAATATGTATAATAATGCGCTCAGTTTTTCTGGTAACGCTTAGGCTACATTTGAAGTGCATGTAAAGTTTTTTATGAAGATTAGTTGGTTTACATAATTATTTTGGCAAATGCATGCAGGTACTAGATGCAACAGATAATGAACCATGGGGTCCTCATGGTACTGCATTGGCAGAATTAGCACAAGCGACAAAAAAATTGTAATTATCGACATTTGCACATATTTCCTTTTTTTTCATTCTATTTTGTGTCTTTTCTCTGGTATTGGTGTTTGAAAGAAACATCTCTCTTTATGCTACTTGAATGGGCTGCCATATCTTGTAGCACTGAATGTCAGATGGTTATGAATGTTCTTTGGACAAGACTGGCTGAGACTGGAAAAGACTGGCGCTATGTCTACAAGGTATGTATATTCTTCCATAATATGACTGACTAGTCATCTAATACCAGTAGAAACTTGATATTTGTTTCCAAGCCTTGTTGGCTTATGGACCTTTTCATGCCTTGAAATCTAAAACCAATTCTCTACCAGGCATTGGCTGTTATAGAATATTTGATTTCCCATGGATCTGAACGTGCGGTTGATGACATAATAGAACATACTTTCCAGATTTCTGTAAGGCTCGAACTCCTAAATTTTTCGAATTGCCTTTGTATTTCTCTTACAATTTATGGAGTAAAGTTGAATTTCCTTTACTATTCTGCTTCCCCTATTTGTTTTGCATTTCGCAGTCCCTCACAAGTTTTGAATATGTTGAGCCAAGTGGGAAAGATGTGGGACTCAATGTCCGGAAGAAAGCAGAAACTATAGTGGGACTTTTGAATAATAAAGAAAAAATACAAGAAGCTAGAAATAAAGCTGCTGCAAACCGTGACAAGTAAGCTTATTTTCTTCAGGAAGTGAAATCATATGCTTGCTTGTATTATTGTCATGGACTAAACCGTGTCTCTGTTACTATTTTTAGGTATGTTGGCCTATCATCTACTGGCATTACTTATAAGTCTGGTGCAGCCTCATATACTAGTGGTGGCTACCATGGTGGTGGGGATAGGTATGGAGGCCTAAGTACCACAAGAGAAAGTGACAGCTATAGAGACAGTTATAAAGAGAAGGACCGATATGGAGAAGAAAAGTATGATACAGATACCTATGTGAAGTCACGTCGAGGGACTGCAAGTGGAAGCCAAGGGAATTCCTCAAAGGAGTCTACACGTCCTGGCAGGTTTAAGATTTTATGCTGTTAATTATTAGTTGCAAATTCTTAATAGTAATTTGAATAGAGTATAACTTGGCTACACTGTTATTTTTAAGTCGAAGAAAATTACTTGGGCATGTCCTTTTCCATTGATTGTGAACTACATAATCATTAGGACACTGCATTACCATATTTTTGGTTCTAGGAATCATGTTGCTGTTCTTAATCCTTTTATGTAGATGATGTTTCCCTTTTCACTATTCACAATACATTGATTATGGAAGTTCAAGCTCTACTACTATAACATGTTGGTCTTGTTCACACACATGCAAACACATAAAACGGGAGCTCGCACATTTTCACATCCTTAAACATACATCTGTACACCTGCAACCCTTGCATGTATACCTATTCCTGTTTTGCAAAAAAAAATTTCCACACTGCGTCCCACCTTGTCTTAAAAATTTTATTTTGTAATGATTGTTTTGCAGCAAGGATCCAAAGAATAAATTCTCTTCAAAGTTGAGTGATTCCAATAAATACAGTCAAAGCGCAAGCACCCCTTCAAATAATTATGATGCTGATGATTTTGATGATTTCGATCCCAGGGGAACATCCAGTTCTAGTAAGAAAAATATTCATTTCTTAAGTTGAGAATGCTTCTTCAGAGGTTTTCCTTTTATCATGTAAATCTTAAACATGGTACAAATCCGGTTTCTATAGTTCATTTTGTTAACAGGCCGAGGGTTGGTTGAAAGAGTGATCCTTTTCAGTAGTAAGTTTTATATGGGATGTCAGTTACCAATGCCTTGTTGATTATTATTCTTTTGACAGAGCCAGCGGCTGGAAGTTCTAACCAAGTGGATCTATTTGGACAAAGTTTGATTGATGACCTCTTCGATGCACCAGCATCTGTCCCTACGGAAAAGTCTGCTGTGAATACTGATTCAACAGAAGTTGATCTATTTGCTGATGCAACTTTTGTGTCAGCACCAACTAAAGTGGCAACCGAAGCAAGTCCTAAAGCTCAGGTTAGACAATTTTTTCATCTTAATTTTTAGCAATGCAACAATGAATTATCATAGCTATGCCAATTGAATTGACCTTAAAGAAAGTAGTGGTGTATTTTGTCTTTGAAACAGATATAACTAGCTTATCATGTAATATGAAATTCAATACATCTTGTTCCTTATGAAGCACTGACAATGTGTCAACCCCCTGCATCGGTGTTGTCCGTGTCTGACACGGACACATCTCTGATATATCAGAATACAGATATGACTCAGCTAGATATGGCAAATAATAATTTACTCGGACATAGCAATTGACAGTAGATTTCCAAAACCAAACCAAGAAAAAGGAGAGACATTGCTACTGGTGAAGCAATGGTGGAGGTGGCACACCTTGAATTGAAATTTTGAGATCACAAACAAAAATAACTAAAATTATAGGGAGAGAAGCCTTGTTGTCTGTATTAAGTCGATGGATGGCAAAATAGAAGAAGAACAAGAACAAGAAGACACGCGCTGAAGAAGACTTGAAGAATAAGAGAAATTAAGGGCTTTCCTTTTAATTATAACTTGGGCTCTTGCCTAACAAACAATAGCATGGGTTTCAGCCTTGAGATAATTTAAAACATATTTAATTATTTTTTGATGGAATAAAATTATTTAAAATCAACACTAATTGTCAATAATTAGTTCAATCGCTTAAAATATTTAAAAAGAGAAGGATTTATATAGGAAAAAATAAAAATCAAATTTAGTTATATATGGTAATGAATTAATCAAAATATATTTATATATTTAATATATTTCTTTATTGCCATAGTCTTGCTGTGTTGTGACTTAATTTTTTAGAAAATGCAGTGTCACTGTGTCTGTATCTTGTTGTATACGTATCCCATGCCCATGTCAATCCTTCATAGTTTTTTTCTTTACCTTGAAATATGGGATGGCAGTGATCACTTATGGCCAGGTCAGTTCACGTCCAAGCAGCTTGTAGTAGTTGGAGACTTAAGGGTCCTTTTAACCCCTTCCCTTCTTCTCTTTAACACAAAAAATATGTCTACTGGCAAAAAACCTTTATTTATTTTCCATTGGTTTGCTTAAGAATCCCTGTGATCTTAGAAGTGCTTTTATCTGAGCATGCAGAGTATTAACATATGTGCATGCAACCTGTTTTTCAGTTGGATATCATAGAGGTATTTGACTAGTTAATAAAGGAGTCAGGGTATATTCTTTAATGAGGAGGTCAAATCAGCTTCCCCCTTTCCCTTTCCTCATTTGTGCAGGAACAGGTTGATCTATTTGCTTCCCAGCCTGCCATCACTCCTGCAGCCTCTCCAACTGTTGACCTCTTTGCCACCACCGATCCAGTTGTGCAACCAGACACCATTGCACCGAAGTCTGAGCCAGAACATGCTAACATTGTTGATCCATTTGCTGCTGTTCCACTGAACAATTTTGATGGATCTGACATTTTTGGTTCATTCACTTCTCATTCTGATTCAGCTTCAAAAGAACCAACACAGAATCCCATTATTGATGGAAACCTTAACAACTTGAGCACCAAATCATCACAAGACTCTAAATCTCCTCAAAAGAAGGATACTTTCCAGGTGAAGTCTGGAATTTGGGCTGATTCACTGAGCCGTGGGATAATTGATCTTAACATATCTGCTCGTAAGTATCTTTCTTAGCAGCCCATAACATATATTATTTTCGTTATGTAGGAAAACTTGTTTCCACATAGTATATCACATTGTTTTTTATGGTCATTACTTTATGGGTGTTAATTGTTTTTTATAGTCATTGTCTAACGACTGTTCTTTATCGATGTTGCAGCCAAGAAGGTTTCGCTAGCAGATGTTGGAATCGTCGGGGGATTGACCGATGTAGATGAAAGAGAGAAAGGACCTCCAACAACTTCATTTTACATGGGGAGAGCAATGGGTACTGGGTCTGGTCTTGGTAAAACTGGGTTCGCATCTACACAAGCAGCTGCTGCTGATGATTTCTTCTCAAGCCTTGGCAGCCAACAATATCAATTTGGTAGCTTTAAGAAGTAATTTTGTTCACTTTCCCTAAGCATTCTTTTCCCAATTTGGAAAAAAAAAAAATTATCCAACGTGTGGTGCACATTGGTGTGCGAGTATTGTTCATCAATTCATGATGAGTATACTTATTATGCATCAATCATGAGGGGGTAACATATTAACGGTACTCCCCACACAGTCTTCAAATGTTTCCATTGAACTGTTGCTTTGTAATTTGGTATTGAGATTTCATTCAAGTTGGCACCCTATTTTTTGCTGTTCACACTACTTGGAATAATTACTTAATTAGCATTGCGCGAATCAAGTTGTACAGTCTGTAACCCAAGAGATTTTCCCAACATCGGACCTGTGAATGGAAAAAATTATGATTATCATCAATTTTGGATGAGATCGTTAACATTGGCATATTATTTGAAAATATTTTTACATTAAGAATAAAATTTTAAATAAATTTTTATTCTTGTATTACATTTAATTAAATATATATTTTTATTTTAAGTTAAATAAATTTTAATTATTAATAATTGACTAAGTAATATTTATTAAAATATTATTTATTATTTTATATTCACATGATATTAAAATCATACATAGACATGTTAACATATAACATCAAAATATTATATTATCATTAACGTCATGTGATATAAAATTATAAGAAATATTTTAACTTATAATTAATCAACTATTAATTATGAAAACTTATTTGATTTAAAATAAAAAAAATAAAATATAAAAATTCATTTAAATTTTCTTAAAAAATTTAAAAATTTATTTAAATATTACATTATTTGCTTTCAGTAATCCTCTTACCATACGCTACCTCCTTTGCTCTTCCCATCTCCTAAGCTCTTTCATAAAAATGACTATTTTTTCTAATTTTGGATGATGAATATCGTATCGGATTCAACATGACTTTCCCTGTATGAAAACATCATTAATTATATTTTCTTTAAACATCATATATTTGATGCCCTAAACCTGGTCAAGGCCACCCTCATCACTGGATTTATAGAATATTTTCATTTTTAGAACAAGAATCAAATTGCATCTAAAGGCTACCTCCAACACCAATATATAGTCTGCAATCAGATCAAAGCAGCATTCACTCAGATGGGTAATAACGACGGCTGTACATACAGGGAGGTCAGGCAAACACAAATCTATAGGGAGTTTGCAATCATTTGATTAAAAGTTTCAGAAGAGAAGCCCCCTAAGAGACACTCTCAATATAAATCCACCATTCTTCCCCTCAGCATGGCTTCAGCTTTTCTCACCTGCTTCACAGGTCCTATGATGAATACCTGCACAAAAATCCAGAAAGATATAAAGAGCTCAATTATGGAGATAACAGATAGTGCGTCAAAGTAAGTACATGTACATTCTCGAAAAGAATAAAAAATTATACGGTATATGTAGCAGCTAGGTACTCCAGCAAGGTAATTCTTTAAGATGTCAAAGAACTAACCTTGTCTGGTGGACCCTTAGCACCCCCAACCAGGATTTCCGCGCTGCAAGAAAATGAATTTGAAGTAAAGAATAGGTAGAAAATTTTGCAGTTCCAAACTTCAAGAGAAATATGTATGCATGTTCGTAGGGAGAGGGAGAAAGAGGCATATTACTTGCAAGACTCCTTTATTGACAAGATTGAAGCCCCTTTTCTTCCAATAATACGCCCCATCTTCCCTGGCGGAACATCAAGAATAGAAAGTATTTCTTCCTCGGGAGCATTCCCCTCCAAGTGATCTGCAGAAATAAATCTCACCCTCGGTCAGTATCCAATTAGAAAGTACAATATTTTTGCTTGCATTCTTAAAACAATTTTCCTTCTCTCTAATGAATAATGCTGAGTCCAGTACAATTACATGTATAGTTTGAAACTTGAATGTTATCATAATACGCACCATCACACTAGGCGAGAAATGACATACTCTATCAAAGCATTAAGCTCATTCAAACTTCATGAATATACGCCACATTACCTTTTCTTTGTTGATTCGGTGGCAAAAGGATCCAAACCCTGCTCTTTGAGCAAGGAGATACATGCACCAACCAGTAAAAGCCAACTACTTTATGCATATGCCACATTACCTTAATCGAAGGTAAGAGACTAAAAAACACTAATCAGGAAATTATATGGAGATACTCAGTAGATAGCAACAACTGTGCGTGTGTATGTGTGAATAAGAGAGAGAGAGAGAGAGAATCACATAAATGAATACTGTCTCTACAAAGCTCAGCGAATTAATTAACATCTTTCTCCAGGACTCTAACAAGAAATAAATCATTATAATACAGTCATTATGAATACAAGAACCTGGAATGGGAGGAACAGATGGCCAATCAGCATAGTTATTATCATTAATGCAGAAACATCGGCAATACAATGCTCCACGAACTGCAAGGTACCATAAGGATCGTTGATTTAGTTTCTCCATCATCATGTGGTAGATGTATAGAAGGAAGCGGACATCATCTGTAGCTGCACGGACCATAAGCTCAGATAATGGTCTGTAAGTCCAAAACTTGGGATCCTGCAGATAGGCAAGACATAATTGTGAGGATTGGAAAGAAATTCAATTTACATAGTACAGTGAAGTACGATTTTATCAACAATGAAGCATCTGCATATGCACATAACTTAATTGAGAGAAGAAGAAATTTTTTTTTTTTAAAGGAGAGAAGAAGAAATTTGATTATTGATCTACATGTAATCACATGACCAATAAATAGGAAATGTTTTCAAATCTACTTCTGTTGATATTGCAAAGCTATTTGCAGATTGGTCTTGTTCTCTGTAAGGGGAAATTTGGGTTAAACCTTCACCACCCAATAACATTTGAGAAGTGGCAAGAAACTTGCTATCCTTACTAGCTAGCTAGATGGCATCAAAGATCAAAAGAACACTGTGCAGGGTGTGAATAAAGTGGGAGAAGGGGGGAAATCATCAGTATAAAGACATGCTAATGTTCCAGCCAGCTACTTACCAAACTAGGATATCAAACATGAAATGCATAATTTGCTATCAATAAGAAAGCAAATACCAAATAGCTTTCTGGACTCCAAAAAGGACAACAGGGAATTACTTTTACCCCAAACACTCCAGCAGTATAATTAAAACAATTTTATGTTAGCGATAAATTGATTAAACTAACCTGCCTAAGGAGGAGACGAACCTCTTCCTTCTCCTGATAAGATATGCCTACATTTAAAGTATCAGGGCATAAATCAAAAGTCAAAACAAGCCAGTGGCTGTAACTTGATGAGCAAGTTAAACTTTGCTGGTTTAAAAGAAGCCTATAACACATTCAGTTTCAAATAGCAAAAAGAAACATTTATAAATCTTCCATACAATGTCATATCAGAGCATCATTACTTCTCATATGCGGAAGTTTGGAAAGTTGAAAGAAACAAATAAACAAAATGTCAGATTCCTGCATGGTCACAGTAAGGCAAACATAACTGCTTGATTTCAACATTAATTGGAGCACACTGCTTAAGTTACATCAACCAAAAGACCCGAAATGGGTACTTCAAGGCAATTAATAATACCTATTTCCGAAAGCCATTTAACATAACATCTTAAAGACTTTGCAAGCGAAAAATATATTCATTCAGCACAGTTAAGCTGCAGATTAAAAGCTTCCACAACCTGCATTAATTAAATTCAAATAGATACCAGGAAATATAAATACCACAATAGCGTGGATCTGCAAGGAGGCTAACAAATGATATGTAGTCATAAAGCAATCTTGTCCGTCCTTCTTGTTCCTCTATAAGAGAATAAGCAATCTGCAGGGCAACAAAAAAAAAAATGCAATGTCAAACTACTCAACCTTATTTTAGTAGTCCTCATATCAATTTGGACAATATTGAAAGCAAGCAAGAACAACCAACTTCAAGATTGAAGCAGTGTGTTTTTGAATGCATCTATGTGGATGTAAATAAAGGAATGAAATAAGCACCTACAAGCAAGAATTGAGAAAAAGAAAAGAAAGAGAAATGAAACCACAAACATTAGGAAAAAAATTGTTTAAAGTGCTAATTAGATAGGCTTAAATCCACCTAAGTACTCCACAATGGAGTAACAACAAACATTAACATGAAAGGAGCATAAAAAGAAATTACCAGTTTTTTCATATGATTTACAAGTTTGATATCAATAAGTCCTCAATCTCATAAAGGATGCTCACCTGGGTGTCCATAACATTGTGTAACTTGATGCCAAATTGAAAGTACAATGCCTGTAAAATAACAACAAATTCTAATTCGCCATAAAGCAAATCAAATACACCATAGTGTAAAAGTCAAACGAAAAACAATTAGACACCTCGCTATCTCGTTTGCAATCGTGAATAACTTTTTTGACGTAACTAGACTCAAGTGCAGGCTTACAGGCTTTTATAAGTGCCTCACCACCCTCAATGGCGTCAACCAAATATATAGCATCTGGAAATGCAAGCTGCCAGAAAAAAGTATTTCTATAAATCTTAGAATAGCACAGGCAATTTAAGGCATTTTGATTTTTAAACTAACCACAACAAAAAAATCTACTCTCCTATAAAACATAACATACATGTCTTACAAACAAACCATAGTTCTTCATAAAGCATATCATTATTGACTCAAGGAGCTACCTAAACTTTGAATAATTTGAGTCAAACAGTCACCAGAACTATAGTTAACCTGCATAATACAGAGAGTGCCGTGGCGACAAAGGTCAACACCTTCACAGTCAAAACCTACGACCAACTGCCTCTCCGGCGAAGGATTCAGGAACTCCACCGGAAGCTGAGAAGCATTGGTCACTATATGGATAGGAACCATAGGAGCTTCATTGTCTAATGGCTTACCACCTGCAACACATGCGTCAAGTCACCAAAGTTCAAAATTAAAACTAATCCATAATAGATTCAGTTAAATTCTATAAATAATATCCATAAGCAATATATAAAAAAAGAAAAAAGAAAAAAGTAAAGAACAGTGAAAAATCAGTGATCTGAACTGACGTTTCAGTTTTTTTCTTCACCAAAACAGGCCGGTCGAAGTGAATTAGGGCATGTCAAATGGCGGATAATCCACCACTATAAACTAAATTTGAATTAAACAGTAAAAAGCACAAGAGCAAACTTATAACTCAAACCAGAAAAACTTTTAAATTGATAATAAAAAGGATTACGAGATTAAATACCAGAGTTCGAAGGGAAAGGAACGTGAGTGCGATGAGAAGGAGGATGGTGAGACGAAGCCATGCGATCGGACCATCCAAGCAGATCGAGTTTTTTTTTTTTTTTTCTTTTTGTCCTTCTTTCAATCTGACTGAATTTATATTACTCTCCTGTTTTCCTTTTTATTTTTTTCTTACTGTGGTTTTTATCGCTAGTGGGATTTTCATTTCAAGGATGATCTGGAGCGGAAGGTAGTACGCGATTACGAAACGACTCGCTTTAGATTTTCGCCACGTCATTTAAAACATGGTCTTTCATTTTATATATCTCCCAAAGGTTTGAACATTAAACTAATTACGTGAATTATGACGCATATTCAATCACACACGCACTAAAAGATTAAATAATTAGTAGCGTTTTATGTAATGTAAAAGAAACGGAAATTGTATTACCATTCCATAAGAAGAATTAAATATTTGGAAATTGTATTACCACTCCATAAATGTAATACCTTTTTTTATTTCCCCACCCTTTAAAGTAATCCTATAATATATCTTGGAAGATGAGCAAAGGCATACGAATAATATTGATAATTCAAATTTGTGTCATAAGTTACCTAAAAGTTTTACCTTGTAATAAAGAAAAAGGGATTTTGGTCGATTTCATAAGAGTCAACTCATTAAAAAAATTGACTGATAGATAGTGATAGAAATTTTTTATTCTCATTTGATGTCTTTTTTATAATTTTGCATCAAATATTGGAAAAACTTTTCTTATTAAAATATAAAAATATTTTTTTTAAAATTTAATAAAAATAAAATTATTTTTTTGAAATATTATCATATTAGTAAATTAATAAAAATATTAACAATTAATTAACGATTAGATTCATATGTTTAGCAAAATATATTTTAAGATGCATTGTGCATTTTAAAAATAAATATATTACGTAAAATTATTATTAAAATTTAAAGATATTAATATATTTTACTTTTAAAAAATTCTAAACAGGTATCAAATAAAGACAAACGATTTATGTTGTCTGGATAATGGCATGATTTGAGACAATCTGTTAATATCAAAACGACATTGCGATGAGCCGCATATCCTATATGGGCATGTAAAAAAATGAATTGCTGGAAGCGAAAGGGTATGGTTAGAAAAATGCTTAATGAAATAGACACTTGCCGGCTTGGCTTACAGTATTATTTCCCTGGTTAAAAAACTGATCATCGGCAGAAATCTAGGATGGAAGCACCACATTTCTCACATCATGCTTACACTACGATTTAAAACTATTTGCCGAGAGGATAAGCATAAGTTTTTTAATTTGTTAATACCATCGTATATGTTGACGTCCAGGGATTATTTAAGGTTGCAATTTGTAAACAAAAATGCTGATTAAGTGATCATATTTGGTTCCAATCATATTTATTGAATGACAAATAAAGCAAATAATCGAGTAAAGGAGCTTAGTTAATAAGGTGAGAATAATTAGGATTTTATTTTTGAATTATTATATACAAAATTTTAATTTTAAGTTACGTCATTGTTATTGAATTTATGTAATTTTATGAAAATATATAAAAAAAATTGAATTGTTATGTTCAATTGAATCTGATTTTGAGCATTAAAATAATTTATTTGATTTCAGTTCAATTTTTGATTTGTAAAGTGAAAATTTAAAAATATTTAAAGCGAATGAATGAAGTTTTTATTATTTTTATATTTTTTAATTTAAAATAAAATATGAACAAATAAAAAATATTGAAATTTAAAAAATTATTTGACGAAATTAAATAAAATTTGATTTGAATAAATTCTTTTTCGATTCAATTAATGTCAGAATTCTATAAATATTTTTTTTTTTTTCAGAACCGAACCACCATATGCTGTCATGAAAGTCGGAACGCAAAGATTGGAGTGGAACTATCAATATCTTTTGTGGCGATATGGGTCTCCACTCGCCATTCCTTTGTTTTGTTTATCAGGGATTTCTTTGTAACTTTGTTGGCTTTCGAGCTGTTCGGCACAAGGAATAAGATGACACGTGGCGATTCTCCAATGGTGCACGTAGGTTTAAAAGTGTTGCACTAAAACGTGGGACCTTTTTCTAAAAAGCGACTGCACACGTGTACACGGCACCGATGATGTGTACGATTTGCACATTTCTTGTCAATCGGGATTTATTTCCAAAAACAAGAGAAAAAAAAGAAAAAATTTACTTACTTAAATTTATTACTGAATAATAAAAATAAAATTATAAATACTCCTTCAATTTTTTTTCATCTTTCGTGTTTCGAAGGTCCTTGAATAAAATCTTTATGTTCTTTTTTAAACATCTAATAATTTTACTTTTTGCATGATACAAATATATTTTTTGTGATTTTTTAATCATTTTGTATTAAAAAAATATCAAATATTAATATTATAAAACTTTTTAAAATTTTAATATAAAATACATTGAAATAAAAAATTTAATCTTAATCTACATTAAAACTAAAGAAGAAAAAAATCAGAAAAGTATTTCTTACCTTGAATAGTTGGATTGTAAAATTGCCAAATGCTTAATGTTATATCTCAATTGAAAATTCCCCACTTAACCCTTAACGAAATATTAATTTAACTTACAAAGTTATTTATTTTAATAGTAATTAAATAATTTGAATTTGAAACTTATTAAAATTTATTAATATCACAAATATATAGTATATTTTATTTGTCTACTCTGACTATTTAATATAAAAATTCCTGACCAAACACTAGTATGTTCTCTCTCATTTAAAGTTAAAAGGAACGGAGTGATTTGCAAATAAGGATCCTTCTTTCAGCACTGAATAAAATCAAGCTCAAGATTTTATACCAACTAAAGACATCATTAAGTCTGAAGTCATTACAATAGAAAGAGCCGTAAAAAAAAGACTCGAGGACAGTGTTGCCAAATGTCAACAGCATGCCAGTAAAACAAAATCCAGAGTTATTTTTATTTTATTTTTTGGCCAGTGGAAAGATCCAAAAGTGGGAGAAGGGTAGTTTTGTAAAAAGACTCAATGGTTAAAATGGATAAGAATGGTTGGACCAACCATGGCAAAGGGTAAAATACGAAAAATCCAAGAGGAGGAGCTTCTAGTTCTATCCAAAATGGGCCCACAATCCAAGCGCTTTTTCCCTTTTTCTTTCACTTTTCTGAGACCAGCCATGATTTTCTCTTCCTTGGTTCTCTGTCTTCCTCTCCTTCCCCTTCTCCTTCTTCGGAATACCTAATTAAGCTTGCCCTTCCAATTTGTCTCTCTTTTTCACTCTTTTCGAATCTCTTCTCTCTTCTCTATCTACTATAACCTTTTGTGTTTTTAACTATCCAAATCCTACTTTTATTTACATAACATTGTTTTTTCCTATTTCCATATATATCACTTTTCCTTTTCTTCTCCTTTTCTAAGTTTCAGTTACAAATTACCATTTTCCGAACTGGGTAGTCTCTGAGTTCTTGTAAATCTGTTTAATCTTGAGTCAAACAATCCAATTTGACATCTGGGTATTGACCAATTTGAGTTTCCTTAGAGTCGGTTTAGGTGTTGAATCCCTTTGCTTTTGTGAAAATTTGATTTTTTTTTTTTACTCAAAAGACTTTATGGATTGTTAAACTTTTAGTTTTTAGAGGTGGATTTTAATTTTAGTGGTGTGGTTCACAGGATCTCTGTGTGAATTCTATGTAAAAGTGAGTGTTGGTAATTGTGTTTTTCTTTTTTTTTTTTTTTTGGGGTTGAAGTTTGAGTGAGAAAATAAAATAATGAAGAGAGGGAAAGATGATGAGAAGATCATGGGGCCTATGTTCCCTAGGCTTCACGTTAATGATACAGAGAAAGGAGGGCCAAGAGCTCCTCCAAGGAATAAGATGGCTCTTTATGAGCAGCTCAGTATTCCTTCACAGAGGTTTAGCCCTGCGGTCTTGCCTCTTAACCCAAGTAATAAAAGCAGCTTGGTTCCTCCTAGTTCCTCAAGCCAGGTATTTTTCTTATCATTTACCTGTCTCTTTGTTATTCTATTGGTATATTATGGTAATATTTTTACACATCTGTTGGGGTTTGGTGAGGGGTTTTATTTCCTTATGAAGATCAACTCAATATTTTTACACATCTGTTGGGGTTTGGTGAGGGGTTTTATTTCCTTATGAAGATCAACTCATTACTTAGTAAACTTTGTCCAAATGGAGCATGATTATAGTAATTTTATAGGCATGGTGATTTATACTATCTCTGATTGCTGTAACTGATTGATGCTTGCAGGGGAGTAGCCTTGAAAGAAATATGCTTTTCCCATCTCGTGTATCTCTTTCCACATCCACAAATCTGGCTGAGAAGTTTAGTACTCGCCAGCTTGGAGGAGCAAGTGTAAATGCTCCTTTGGCACGCCTTGAGCAGAGAAAGGTCAGAGATGAAGATGATTTCATGGTTCCTGTATTTGTTAACTCAGAGACAGGTCACCAACATAATAAAACTAAGAATGGCTCAGATGGAGAAAAACTCACTCCCTTGAGCCCAACTTATCCCAGCCGTCTAATAAAACTCCAAAATGTTTGTGATAAGGATCCAAATCGGAGTAGCTATTCTGTTGTGAATTTAAGAAAAGAGGTTAGAGACCAGATTGAAGAGAGCTCAAGAGTGTGCTCAAGTAGGGAGCGTTCAGTAAAAACCGCTACGGACTTATCAACTAGAGAAAAAAGTGGACATGTCAAAGAAGCTAATATGTCTCCTGATCAAGATTGTGGAGAGCACCCTACTTCTAGACTTAGCCGATTGCATGAAAATGATGCTTGTCTGCAACAACCAGCTAATAATGGGTGCAATAATGGTGCTGAGTTGATGAGAGATATTGATGAGGGAATTCTTTCCCGGCAGAGAAGCATGTCTTATTCAGAAGGGAATCACAGTGGTCCAGATGAAACTAATAATGACAGTGAATGCCGTGGAGACAAGACATGTGGCTCACTACAGTGGGCAAATGAAGATAAAAGTGACAATGTCTCGGAGACCTCCATAGTGGATTCTGCATCTGGCTCGGATATCTCTCCTGATGATGTGGTGGAAATAATAGGTCAGAAGCATTTTTTGAAAGCAAGAAGAGCCATTGTCAAGTAAGTTTTCATTGTTAGTTACAATGTCTTGGAATTATTAAGTTTTCATTGTTAGTTACAATGTCTTGGAATTATTTCACTTTTCCGGATTTATATTGGAGAGGCCATGTGATTTTTTTTTCAAATGCTTATTCATGTTACCTTCTTGTAATATATTGTCAAAACAGTGCAAGCCTTGTGCTTTTGAAAATGAGAGAATGGCAAATTTAATCATGCACTTGCACAAGAAGCTTTCTAGGTCCCTTAGGAGGAGGGGTGGAACAAGAAATCTAGTCTATATTGCAGTGTTTCCATGTGATGTTTCAGAGGATACCTTGGCTGGTCCAATGGTGAAATTCTTGTCCTGATATTTGACATAATGCAGGTAGAGCTCTTGAGATTGGTCATTTAGGAATTAGTGCTCCCAAGACCTTGAAGAAATTTTTTAGATTGATAGATCCACATAAGATAAATTATGAAATGTTCCATGCAATCTGTACATGAAAATATAATTGAATTACCTTTATTAGTTTAAATGTGATTAATATGTTTTGAGGGTGGTTCTATTTATTTGTTAGTATCTTCTCTCTTGTTACATATGGAGCTATAACTTTTAGGTCCATGGCTGTAGCTAGTAGAAATAAAAGCACTGCTTTTTTAGTTATTATGAAAGTTTTGAGTGCTGCTTCCCTCTTATTTATTTTGGTTTTTTTGTTCTTTTTGGAATGTAAGCAATCAATCGCAATAGGTGAGTTTTAATTACTTCCTCTAGGCTGATACTACAATTGGATATAGACTACGATCACTATTCCACTATCTCTAGTTGTTATCACAAGTTAAAGTTGCCTCTAGTTTGCTGAATGCAATATGGATTACTAATAGTAGGAATATAGATTAAATGCTATCTTGTGGGGAGTAGTAAATATGGCTTTGATGGAGGGGAGAATTTATGCTCTGGAGTCCTGGGATTCCTCCCAAAGTGGCATTTTTGTGTTCAGAGGCCCTCGATAACGTATTAACCATGGATCATCTTCCAGCAGGGAGAGGACTAATTTGTGCAAGGCAACATCCGAGACAGCGGAACTCTTATTATTCATTGTCTGCTCATCTATATTTGGGTTTTATTTCTGTCTCGGTTTGATGCTGACTTCACCTTTTGGTCCTGAGAAATTTTGCTTCCATGGCACCCGAGGGCTTGGACAGGAGGAGAACAAGCTAGAGCTAATGTTGGTGGATCTCAAAGGAGGTGAACTGGGGAATGTTTGAATAATTTGAAGTTGGTGATGGTTATTTTGGCAAATGAGATGTTGTCTAGCATGGTATCTTGGGTTCTGTGGCGAAGGATTTTTTGGGAATTGGGATCTATAAGCAGAACTTAATATTACAATTTAATTTAATAGTTCTGTCCTATGTACAGCTTCTAATTGTTGTACATTTGTATAAGTTTGTATGCTTAACTCATTTTTGTGCGTATTCCTGTTCAAGAAAATATCTGTTTGTGTACATGCTGTAAATTGAAAGAAATTCTATTTGCAACAAGTGCATGTGGCTTTGGCTTTGATTTTATTGTACTGAAGCTAAATGTTCTGCATTCGGCTTGCCAAGAAGATGGCATTCAAAGAATTTCTGAGTTATGGTTATTGCTAGCCTTCAAATTAATTATTTTGTGTTTTCTCCAATGTAATGCTATCATATTTGTGTGATTGGTATTGCCTTCTTCTGTTTGTTAGATACTGATATAGCATTATCCTAATTGTTATCAAGTTCATAAGGTATATTGTAGAAAGTGTTGCCATTTAGAGCTAGGAAGAGGTTTCACCTATCAAAGAAAACTGAAGGAGGTTTTTGTTGTGAAAGAGTCACAAATCACCCCTCCCGAAAGCTGAGAACAAGGATTGAGGATAAGTGAGAGGAATCATAGACTTAAACTCAACCCTATTAACCACTTTAGTTACTTTGTCCTCATATGAAGTAATTCTTGTCTGTGTACTAATTTTTTCAAAATTATGTTATCTAGTGCTTATTCTGATGAATATCCAGTTGATATTGTCTGTTCACCTGTCAGTGATTGTATGTCTGTTAAAACTGAAATATTATGACCTTTGCAAGTTTTTCTTGATCAACTCCTGTTACTCTCTACAGTCAGCAAAGAATATTTGCAGTACAAGTGTTTGAGTTGCATAGACTTATTAAGGTAAGGTGGTCCTTGACCTTGTTTAGTAGTTTCTGCTGGTTCCCATTTGGATACATGCACACACTCACATGTATACATATAGTCAAAATGCTTAATGCTTTGGGTTGAAACAGGTTCAGAGACTAATTGCTGGATCACCACATATCTTGCTTGAGGATACAGCATATCTCAGCAAACCCTCTTTCCAAGGCTCTCCTGCAAAGAAACTACCACCAGAGTTTATTGTAAAACCACTGCCACACACTAAGTGCAAAGATGACACTGAGAAGCCAAGTCATAAAATGGAATGTTCTGCAGAAAATGCAGTTGGTAGGACATCCCTCTCTTCAGTGAAAAATGGTAGTCAGCCTTCAAACTATGGACCTTTCCTTGGAAACCCACCACCTGCACCAGTTAATGGTGATAATAAAATGAATCCTTGGTGTTTTCATCAAATGCCTGGCCATCAATGGCTGGTCCCTGTCATGTCCCCTTCCGAAGGACTGATATACAAGCCGTATACTGGACCTGGATTCATGGGATCCATTTGTGGAGGATGTGGACCTTTTGGACAAACTCCAATGACAGTCAACTTTATGACTTCAGCTTATGGAGTTGCAGCTCCTCCTCATCAAGGAATTGGGGTTCTACCCGGTGCTCCTCCAGTTGGCCACTCTTACTTTCCTCCTTATGGGATGCCAGTCATGAATCCAGCAGTCTCAGGTTCTGCTGTGGAACAAATGAACCAATTTGCTGGACCTGGTTCCTATGCCCATAATGGCCAGTTTTCTGGAGGTGGGGCAAACTTTAACATGCAACATCAAAATTCATGTAATTTGCCTAGCGAGAAGAATGGTGCTATTTCGCATGTCATGAAGTTTCAGGCATCGAAAGACACCGAACTACAAGGGAGTACAGCGAGCAGTCCTGGTGAGAGAGTGCAGAGAGATGGGACCCGTAGTGCTGCTGAAGGAAAAAATGCACTTCCGCTGTTTCGTACAGCTCCAACCATTCTGGAGGGAGCCCCTCAACCTCACGATAGTGAGCAGACGACAAGAGTGATAAGGGTTGTGCCTCACAATCCAAGATCAGCCACTGAATCAGCAGCTCGAATTTTCCAATCTATACAGGAAGAGAGAAAACAATATGACTCAGTTTAGCTTGTTTATATCAAGCAATCTATTACTAGTAAAATGATCTGGGACTCATCTAGCTAGGTGTGTTGCTTGGTCATTTTCTCTGTACTTTTTGGTAATGATACTGTAACCTTTTCCTACTAATTTTCTATTTTACCGGTCTGGTTATAGGTTAGTCATATGTAGATAGGAGTTTACAAGTCAATGTAACATGTATTTGTTATCTCTTCAATACTTTCTGATTGATGTTTCGGAGGAACAAGGATAGTAAATTCTGTGCTTGGATACCCTTGACTGCAGGCTTAGTAAGAGCTTTACTTTCCTATCAACATCTACAAGAGTTTCTTTAGGAGTAACTTCTGCATCGATACTAAGGTACTAAAATCAGATAAAGCCGGTACCAAGAAAAGCCTAGAAATCAGTTTTGCTCCTCAGCAATGGGAACACGAATCTATCTGAATGGTAAGACAGCAATGGTAATCTGAATGGAAATACTAATCCAAATTTCATTTATTTGTATAAATCCCTTATCTGTCCCTTGGGTTCGGGTTTCTTTAACCTTTTTGCTAGTTACTGATGAGTCTTTAAGAAGAGCTTGCTAGCATATCATCCATTCTGACTTCTGGAAAACATAGAACGTACTCCTTTCACTTTTTATTGGCACTAACCTCACTATCCTATAGAAAGAAAGAAGGAAAGAAAGAAAATTAACAACAGTAACCAATTACGGCAGCCATTACTAGTCCTTAAGGGCACATGAGATTCCTGCCTGGGCCCCCAAAATAGAATTCAGGATCTTCAATGTAATCTCCAACATATGTAGAACGATAGCAGTTGTATTCATCCACTTGACTACCCACCCACTCTGGGAACTTCAAGTTATAAGAGATGTCAAGTACTCGCATTCTTTTCACGAATCCTGAATTGCCAGTGATATAATCAGGAAATCTTCCATTACCCATGGCTGTTTTTGTATGGGGAGAGTGCCTTAACTTGGAGCTGTAGACATCGCCTCCCCACTCGGCGGATTCTGCACCCTGACTCAATCTTGTAAACAAGGTTCTTGGCCAATACCCTATGTTGGTTTTTTCCCCATACTGCACCCATATATTGCTTGTTTTGGGATCCTGAGCTTGAAAACCAAGTAGAAGATAATCAGAAGATTGAGGACTCAAAAATGCAAGGCTCACAAACTAATATTTCAATCCATGCACCAGTCCATGTTCTAGTGATTTTGGTTCTGATAATTGAATGATAGTTCCATCCTTAAGTTTTATTGCTAGCATTCTTAGTATTATCACTATCAAGAAAACAGACACTACTACTTTTAGTAACCAAAGTTGAGCTCTATATTTCCTGACCTTAAACATGAAGAGAGTTATCTGATATGGGAGCCCGCCGAAGACTGAGATAGGATAAATTGCTGCACCAAGAGCAATTTTATTGCTAATTTGAACGAAGCCCGGACAAGTGATATCAAAACAACCTGTTGAGTTCGATGCATCAGCCTATACATGGAGAAAAATATTTGGTTATTGATCAGATTTGTATAGCACAGTGCAAGCAACATGTTGACTAGAAAGAATGCACGTGCAATTGTCCCCCAGAAAGTTTTCTTTTAAAGCTTCAAGGCAATCACTCATGGTTAAAATGTACTTACAGTCCAGTAAACATATAATCGAGTTTGTCTGTCTCCGTAGACACTCGGGTTCACCTGAAAAGTTCAAAAATCAATCCTAGATTAATAACTATCAGATCTAATATGTAGAATCTTAGCTAAGGGGAGTTCGTACTAACCGCCCATCCAGATTCAACGCACTCAAAATCAAAGTAAGGGCCATTTCTGAGGCTGATTCTAGAAGTACTGTATTCATCATCAGATTCAACATGAGGATTCCAGACTTTGATGTCTCCTTTGACTCCAGCATAATTATACCCTGCTGTTAGCAATATTGCCTTCTGGTTCACATAAAGTTGGGCCAGAAATGCAAATGTGCCAATGAGAAATAGCAGATTTATAATAGTAAACTACTTGAACAACTGAAGTCTAGCACAGAAAGTGATGGATACCGAGTGATTCATTTGGTTTATTTGTTGAAGGGATAATGGAGTCTCCTCATTGCAGGGCTCTTTAACAGGATTATAATAGCTTGGCTTTTTATTCCAATAGCCTTCTCCAGAGTTGGATAATAGCCCTTTATTCCGGGTTCTGCGAACTGGGATTGTTCCTTTTGGACAGCTTCCACTTTTCTGCCATGGTTGAGATGTCATAATCCTGGAAGAATGCTCACTCGCTGGAGTTTCCTCCATAGTTGGATTATAACTTGGTGTCATCTAAATGGAACGAACAATAGTTTTGGTTACAAACAATTCCGATAGAAACAAAGTATCAGAACATCCAAGTAGCTAGAAATAAAGCTAAACAATTGAATGTTGATGTTCTAGCTGCAATAAAATGCATACCTGAATGATGTGATTCCTCAAAGCAGGATGATCCAACGCAGGCTGCTTGTAAATGTCAATGCAATCTATAATGTCACCATCTTCACTCTGCAGGCAAAAACATATCCTGCTTAAATGCATTGACTGGTTAAACAGGTTATATTATTCAAGAAATGAAGCATGAAACGAAATTCAGATACTATAACGTGGTCTTTTCACTGGCAGGCGACTTTCAAGGTTGCAGCTTTCAGAAGTGCTTCTTCTGATAATGAATATGAAGAGTAGTAGGATAAAAGAATCGAAAACCTATACCTGAATGGATTTCACTGCATGCCTTCCGTGGTTGCTTCCTTTTCTTCCTTCCAAAATCTTCTGTCTAGCTAAGCCTAAGTCACCCTCCCCAAGCTCATAACAAAGTGTTAGCCCCAAGAGAATAACCATGGCTTCAAAACTAGGAGAGTACAAAAAACCAGTTCTCATTTGTTACTCTCAGTTTCCTCTCCCTGAAAGGTGTTTGTATGTAATCACAAGTTCTAATGATATAATTATGAAGATGGAAAACTCTTTGGAATGCTGATATAGATGCTCTTGATGATCAAAATAGAGATGTAAGCAGCAATATTTATTTCAAGTCACACAAAATTTGCATGATTCAACTTCTAATCATGCATTTTCTATTTACACTTTCAACATTTGAATCATACTTGGAAACAAGAAACAAAAGTGAATTTTTAGCCATACTTTAGAACCACCAAATAGATATAACATATTGTTAGTATATTGGAAAAAAAGTAAAAAAAAAAGAAACCTTCAAAGCGAAACATTTAAACTTAAGTAGCCATAGACAAAGAGGCACAAAAAGGGGAGCTAGAAGTTTTAATATTTGGATTCTAACATACATAATGATGAATATATATATATATCATTTCAATTCGCAAAGGGTAAACAATTTAAATTTTGCTTAATAGCTTCAGTTCCTTCTTCTTGCTCAGTAATAATAATAAATTAATTTTGAATGGAGAATATTTTAATAATTTTATTAAATAAAATTAATCGTGTAAATTTTTGTAAAAATAAAAAATTAATTAAATAAAATTTTGTATGGTGTTAATTGAGGAAAAAAACATAAAATGTCGTGAATAAAATTGAAATGACGAAAATTGTAAGTGAAATTTATTCAAAAAGTAATATTTTGATTTTAAAAAAAATATCTGACTGTTACTTATAATAAGATACAAACATAAAGTGAATACTTTTGGGCCTTGGAATAATGGAATTAATCAAATGAAAATTAAAAAAAAAAAAGGAAATTAGGGGAAAGGATAAACATTAAACCATCTTTTGTTCTAAATAATTTCATGTCAAAAGAATCATTTCCAATATTAATGAAAATGTTTGTTTGAATATTATTTTACATTTCCACGTGGCCACTCAATACTGGCATATTCAGCCACGCTGGAGACGGAATATATTCTAGAAGGATCACACAAAAAAAAAAACATCTAAAATCCTTGGAAAATGGAAATCTAAAAGGAGTTGAAAAATCCTCACAAAGGATTTTCTATTTGTCTCCGACAGCCACCTTTTCATCCAGTGCACGGAGGAAGTGAGAGGGAGAGAGTGAAAGAGAAAGCTTGAGATAGACGCCACTAAGCGAAAATGGTGAACTTCATGCTGAAGATCGCTGCCGACCTTGAAAATCTAACGAACCTCCAGCCTCAAGGCGGCTGCGACGATCCCTCCTTCTCCTATCTCTTCAAGGTCTCTCTCTCTGTGTCTGCTTTTGACTTTGCTTTTCTTTGCTTGAGCTGAGCTCATTTCATTCCGATATGGTTTCCGGGCTTCGAACTGTTTCTTTTTACTTCTCTAAACGCAGATTACTACTCTTATTGTTGCTTGAATCCAGTATGTTCTCCGTTTTAATCCTTCTTTGTGGTCAAATGCCGGATTATTAGTTGAAATCTTCTTTTCTCAAATTTTTAGCCCTTTTTTTGTTTTAAAATAGTGAATTATTATAAGTTACTATAGTTGATAATTCTTGAGTTGAATTTATAATATTTTATTCATTTTGCTTCAGTTATCGCAACTGCAAATGCACGAAGATTTACTTTATCTGTCCGCTGCAAATGCATGTACCATTGACTTTATCTATCCGTTTATATTTCTTCCTTCGAAATTTGCTTCCATTTTCTTATTCTATTTTTTTTAATCTATTTCTCGTTATATTTATGTGATTTTACGCCTTTTTTTTTTATGGATTGCGATTAAAGATTCAGTGAAAACTACATAGATCTTCGATTTTTTCTATTGTTTTTGGATGGCTATGCTTTTAATATTTCTTTATTTGATTCCTTTCATAATTTTCTTGCAATCTCTTCCTTGCAGATCTGATTTCATTTTAATAGATTTTACTTAACTTTCCTTATTCTTCTTTCTCCTTACATAGATAAGGATGATGATAATTTAATGTTAGCATCTCTCTCATATCCTTGTTCTTTTTGTATGTCCTGGCTTTACGAGGTTTCATTTCACTAATATTTGAAATCTTGTATCTATTTGCATATTTGGAGTTTCAGCTGAAATGCGGTAGGTGTGGAGAGTTGAGTCAGAGGGAAACGTGTGTGAGCTTGGGCGAATCCATTCCTCTTCCTGTGGGCAAGGGAACCACCAATCTCATTCAGAAGGTAATCTTGTATACGTGTATTCTCAGTAAATGAATTGATTTCAAGTGAAAGGTCATTGCAATTGGTGGATTTTATGTCTGTTTGGTTGCTGAGAGCAAAGAATGGACGAGAGAGACAAATTTCTACTTCGTATAAGTTGCATCCTTACTTGGACTTAGTCAATTTCACCTGGGCTACACGTGGTAATACTAGTCTTGGTTTATGTTATTCCCCTTCTCATTTCTCAAGCTAGCAGATATTTCTAGTTTAGTGTTCTTAGATTATGTCTAATTGGAAGTTTTGTTTTGTGAATTTAGTTGTAAAATCACTGTGTTTTCTGAACTAAAAAAAAAAAAAAGGAATCTCATGCATTAGAATAAATCCACAAATCCATGCTACATGTTAAGAACCAATATTTAAGCAATGTTTTTTGTAGTTGCGAGATGCATAATTTTCTTTCCCCATCCTGTGCTGTATAATTTAGAAGAAGCATGATGTGATTCTAAACTCCAATTGTAAGTCCGCATGACTCCTTTCCATTTCACATGCTGTATTGTTGGTTGAGTTTTTCTTTGATTCATTCCTTCTAAAAGTTGCTTGGGGTCAAGTAAGCTTTGAGACCAGTATTTTTTTCTAGATAACATCTGTCTTATATCTAATGGTTTCAGTAGCCTTATGTAGATATTCTATGTGTTTATCTTGTATACAATCAAACTTCTGCATTTTATATGGCATGCTACTTGTAGTTGCTTTAACTGCAAAACTTCAATTTACTATACTGGGTTTTTCCTTTTTATCTACCTAGCTATTTACTTCCAGTGATTAATGGTATTGTTATGCCTTTTCTTTTTTACTTTAGTGCAAGTTTTGTTTGAGGGAAGGAACTATAACAATGATCCCTGGCCAAGGTCGACCACTGACCCACAAAGACAGTGAAGCAGGAAGCTATGCACCTTTGATGCTATTGGACTGTAGGGGTCATGAGCCTGTGGGTTTTATATTCGGTGGTGGCTGGAAGGTTGAATCTGTAAGTCTTTGTTCTTCATCCCCCACCCTAGATGATCTTTTTATTGGGTAGTGGAAATTGTGAACAAAGCTTTATTATAGCAAGGGCTTCAGACTGTAATGTCTTGGTATATATTGATTTTCCAATACCAATCATAGCAATAATCATTTATGAGCTATTAAAATGATAACACATTCTTTGTTTTTTATGACAAAAATAACCAGAGTCAGATGTAAAAGATCAAGACTAATCACTATATAGAAGTCCCTGCTTTATATTATGCATATTATGATGTTTGAAGATATTGCATTTGCTGTATTTCCTAGCTGGGAAGTACCTAGTTTGAATTTTTCCCACCCATTTCAAAAAGTGTATAATAACTTAGTAAGCACCTTGCACCTAAAGCTAAGGGCATTTAAACCACGTATTCAATCTTCAGCGGAATTGGATGGCAAGCCTGGCTAGAAGTTACAGTTAACGCTGCACTTACATGTGAATTTGTTTATGTGATGCTAGTAATTGCATAATATCCTGACCATAGTTAGGCATTGTTGTTGTCTGATTTCTGGTAGTTACTGAAATATTCCCTCACCGTTGGGTTGTTGGGCATTTACACGGTTACTTACTGCCATCTATATATTTGGTGAATGTGTTTCCATGTCAACTTACTGTAATTTGTTTGTGTAGCTGGAAGGGACTAAATTTGAAGATGTTGACTTGTCTGGAGATGACTTCGCTGAATATGATGAGAAGGGAGAGTGCCCAGTGATGATATCCAACCTTCGTGCTACTTTTGATGTGGTGAAGTAGAGTAGTACTACTCCCCAACTTGCACATGTCTTGGTAAATAAGACTGATGGTTCATCATGAATGAGGTAGAAACCTGTGACTGTAAAACATTTAATGTAGGCATGAAGCTATATCCAATCGTGGTTTGATGTGAATTGTTCAGTTTGTAGTATATGCTAATAGATACAATGGCAATGGTTTGCACTGATTAATGAATCACATAATGTTTGCGTGTTCATTGTTTTCTTTATTTTTTGAATTATGAAGATAATTACGCTGAATGCAAATAGCTTTCCCTTAAAGAAGTAAAGAAGTCCCCCATGTTTGAGAATGGATTCTTTTTAGACCTGGGGAAGCTTCATGGTTCTTGCTCTTCATAGCAAGAGCCTGGAGTTGTTGGTGAGGCTGAAATGTGCCAACTCGGAGTAGTGTCAAGAAACTTTTATCTGGCCTAGATTTTTTTATATTTTTCAGTTCACATTCGTATGTGGGAGCATACTAACTGTTCTTCCAGTACTTGGGAATGTTTCTGATACACTTGAAGACGCAAGGCTGCTCCATAATTTGCTGGTGCTGTAGTGCATCGCATATATCAGGTATTGTGAGAGATTGCGTTTTTGTTGGCAGGAAACAGATATTAGTACTTTTACTTTGGAAACAGATGCAACCGCCTTCTTACTACTACGTTTCTTTATTTATCTAGGAAACCATCGCCTGATCTGAATGAATTGGACAAATTTGTTCCATTGGGAGTATACGTAAGAATATTTTGCGGGATGTTTGAGGAATTGTCCTTCACCTCGTTGCCAGCCAGCCTTCGTTGGAAACAGGATAACGACTAGAATCAACTTAGGTGGAAGCGGTCCGCACGTCTCATGCATATGTTGGTGAGCAATCTTATAAATGTAGCTCTAGGTGGGTCCGGATCCGAGCTTCGTATGAAAGTGGAAACTCCACCTCGATGAAAATTCGACAAATTAGCTTTGCCATTAAATGTGTGAACCATACAATGGGTAAATGTTAATTCACTGCCCTTCCTGTTAAGAATCAAAATTCGACTATTCTCTCCTTTATTGCCTTCTACAGAAGGAGTTTGAATTACCTAAAATAGATTGTGTAGTGAGAATCCAGAGGGATTTATTTCGGGGGAGTTTCAGATTTTTCATTTTTTGTTTTTGATAATCCCATTTTTGGAGGAAAAGAAATCCTAACGGCATTGATCATGCTTAATATCAAATCCCACTTTCAGTGACGTGAGGGAATTGTACTTCTAGCTGACTGCCTGGCCCCTCTATTTGGGTCACCATTAACCCCAGAAGTTTGATCATCATGCCTCATTCTCCTGGTGCCTTGTTAACATCTTAAATATACAAAGAAGCCATTTCCTCTTTTAAAATTCCCATTATATCCCTGCATGTCAAACAGTAAACTGTAACTCCATAGGACAAGACTGCCTTTTTAACTCACTCAAGGCTGCCCAAAATCACAGGTGGGCATATCATTTTTAAATACCGTTCTTCACATGGCAGCCAAGAAAAGGCATCTCCCCGACAACTGCAAACGCCAACTCGCGAAAGGAAAATAAAAAAAAACAGCACTCACTTCACACTCCCAGCCTTCCTTCCTTCCTTCCCTGAGTGAAGAAAGAGACACTGTTATTAACTTGCCACAGATTTCACAAATCATGCTCTTAGCACCACAAAATCCAGAAAAACATACTTATTGACCAACCAACTTCACCACATCTCTTTCTCTTGGCCTTCACCAAACTTTTCTGTCCTCCTCTGCCAAACCTTCTTTAATCTTTATTGTTTTCCCATACTGACCTTAATAAATAGTCTGGGCGCAATCCCAGCACCTCATATAGAATTAGAAACCTCTTTATCTCTATATCTTTCCGCACCCAAAAGTTTACATGGTACGTTCACTGTCTTCTACTCTTTTTGTTTTCTTGTTAACGAAGACTTCTGTCAGCCTCGTTCTGGACTTTGATCTTGGGTTAGATTCTTGATAGAACACTGTTTATCCAATACCCTTTTCCTTTAAACTCTTGATTCTCACGTTAAATTAGTTTATAGTGATTTTTTTTTTGGTCAGGTGGTATAACTTGTAAACTCTGGATCTGTTGTTCTATTATTGTTTCTATTGCTAAAAGGGGCTGTATTTTTTAAAGTTAGTTAGTTGCTAAAAAACCCCAAGGTAGTGGAATTTATTTCACTGAATTAATCGGTGGGGATCTAAGATGCGAGAGATTTTAGTTTGCTTTTGAGTGGGAAAACAAAGAAAGGGGCGGTTTCTGGATCTGACCCCGGAAGTTGAATTCTGGTTTTTGAATTTTCTTAAACGATGCAAACAAGAGTTGGGTCGGCCGGGTCATTGGATGAAGTCAAGGATCCTGTGGTTACTACTAGGACAAGTCAATCTAAGACTTTGCCACTAAGGTTATTACAGTTGTTTGGGTTGTTCCTTGCTCTCTGTATCGCCTTTTCGATCGTTAGTATATATACAATCCGGCGTTTTGGAATTTATAGTGTGGTTACTACAGTTAAGTCTAATTTTGTACCGTGTGTTGAAGAACCAAATAGTTTGAATCGGTGGATAAAGCCTCCATCGAATTTGCTTCACACGATGAATGATAAAGAGTTATTATGGAGGGCATCTTTCGTGCCTCGAATAAAGAAGTATCCATTTAATAGACTTCCGAAGATTGCATTTATGTTCTTGACTAAGGGGCCGTTGCCGCTTTCTCCTCTTTGGGAGAGGTTCTTGAAGGGGCATGAAGGCCTTTATTCCATCTATATTCATTCACTGCCATCATACAATGCCGAGTTTCCTCCTTCATCAGTTTTTTACGGGAGGCAAATCCCAAGTCAGGTATGGTACTCATAATGTCCATTTCTTTTATAGGAGTTTTCATTTGTTTCTGAATTCTGTATTTTTTTTAATCGTCTTTGTTCTTTGTCATGTTATGAACCCTTCCATCCTTATTCCTCTGTAATGCACTTTGTGTGTTCTTTTACATGCTTATGCACAACATGGTAAGTTACTGTCCTTGATAATGCTAATTCTGTTTAGAACCTTTCTTATGTAGCGTTTTTGCTAAGTAGGTCTCCTGAGAATCTTTGTCCATAAGAGTGATAGTAGCATGCTTGTTATCTAGGCATTTCATAACTGTTGCAGAAGTTAGCATGCTAACTTAAGTTACATTAGGAAATTTGGTTTTTGGAGGTTAGACTTAGAACTGCTACCATTCATGGCCTCTCATTCCCTTTTTTTTTTTTCAATAATGGGATGTTAGTTTGTTCCTCTCCTTATTTATCTACTTAAATTCAAGTTTTGATTGGTTCTTGGTTAGCTGGATAGATGGTGATCTGCCTGACCTTTATAACCTCTTTGCCAGTGGAAAGGTTTTCTCATGTTCAATACATTTTAGGCATTCCACAAGTTTTTTGCAAACACACACAAAATTGTGGTCACAAATAGACAAATAATATATCACTTTGATAAACAAAAATAAAAATGGCATGAGATGTATTTGATTGTTCAAACTTTATGTGACCTTCAATTTTTTAGATCACCTAACCTGCATGCAAGCTTGCAATTTGAAATCTGTCTATTTTTACCATCTGGATTTATCTTGTGCTTCAAACCACAGCACAGGTTTAAGACCCTCATAGTATAGCACACTATATCAGTGATGCTTGTTGAAACTGGAGACAAAGTTAATTCTGAACTAATCATGCAGAGTAACATCAGGGTGACAGAGAAACTTTATGATTTAGACTTTAGAGACCTTTCAGGAAGTGAGTGTGGGGAATAGGAACTTATAGTGAGCTGAACATTTGCTTTGGAACAGATAGCTGTATTGTTTTGGCTAACTTGTAGGAGATGGCAAATTATTGTGATTGATTTGCCCGAAGAGATTTCACTAGATTTATGGTTGTCTTTCTAGTCCTGGTGTTAAGTAGAATATTGTGTGTGCAAGAGATGTGTTTTTGTTTGGGTCCCTGTAGGAAGATAAAAGAATCTGATTGTTTACATGTAAATTGTCAGCTGTTGTATTTGAAGGTAAAGGGGTAAACGTCTTCTACCCAGTATCTGTCATCTCTATATCAGCTCTTGTAGTGTTTTGCTGAATTTCTTTCTTTCAGTTACACCAAAGTACCCTGTTGTGGTTTCTATTTTTTTTTACTTCCCATCAGTCATGATTTATAGTAATTGTTTGGCATTTGTTCTTCAACAGTTCAGATAGATGTTTGTTATTTAAATGAGCAGCCTTTATTTCTTCTCTTTTGGGGATTGAGTTCCTGATTTCTGTATTTGCTCTCATGCAGGTCTCTGAGTGGGGAAGGATGAGTATGTGTGATGCTGAGAGAAGACTCCTTGCCAACGCCTTGCTTGACATATCAAATGAATGGTTTATCCTCCTCTCTGAATCTTGCATACCTCTATACAATTTCAGTGTCATCTACCACTACATAAAGAAATCCAAATATAGTTTCATTGGTGCATTTGATGACCCTGGGCCATATGGTAGAGGACGTTACAATGAGAACATGGCTCCTGAAGTGAATATCACCCAGTGGCGTAAGGGGTCCCAATGGTTCGAAATTAACCGAAGGCTTGCACTCAACATAGTGGAAGATAGTACATATTACCCGAAGTTTGAACAGTTCTGTAGACCGGCATGTTATGTTGATGAGCATTATTTCCCCACCATGTTAACAATCCAGGCATCAAATCTCATAGCAAATAGAAGCATCACATGGGTAGACTGGTCGAGAGGTGGGGCTCATCCTGCTACATTTGGTAGAGCAGACATTACAGAAGAGTTGTTCAAGAGAATTTTCGAAGATCATCAGTGCAGGTACAACGATCAGCCATCTTTGGTCTGTTTTCTTTTTGCCAGAAAATTTGCACCAAGCGCATTGGAGCCTTTGTTACAGATAGCACCAAAGATTTTGGGCTTCGGACTTTCTGAGTGATGAATGAACATAAACCTTGCCACTGCCAGATTTAGATCCTGAAACAAAATTTGAAGTGGAGATGAGTCCATGAGAGACTATGGGAGCATGCCAGGTCCATTCTTTGATCTCATACATAAATGGGTCCTCTTTTTCCTTTCTTTCTTTTATAAAATTTAACCCTCGTCGGTGATACGGTGTGGTTTTCTTACTTTGTACACTCTCCTAACTCTTTGGCACTCCCAACCCAAAAAACCATTCTGTATGTACAGAAAATTCACATTTTTGTATTGAGGTTGAGAATACTACTGTATCAGGATATTTAGATAGCACCAGTGTTTTTGTTTTGTGCAATTTTCAATACACCCCCCACCTCTCTCTCCCTCTCTCTTGATAGTTTTGGCCAATGAGTTTGAGCTTTGAAGTTTAAAAGAGCAGCAAGAGTATCACGTTAAAACTTCAGGTATTTGGTTCTGATTGGTGTGGGAAGAGTGACGTAATAATGTGAGAAGAACATTTTCTTGCTAAAGATAAAAGAAGTAACTAAACTAAAATGAGGTGGCATTTGTTTGTCTTTTAGGGTAAAAGTAAGCGACCTTAATCGTTGCTACTTAAGAAGCGTTGCTTTGTCATTTTTGTCAAAAGAAAAAAACAATGAGAATCCCATTCCTTAGTTCGTTTTTTGGTAGAAAAATCCCAATAATAGCTTATATCAAACGCAAATAGCTCCCCCCCCCCCCCCAAATTACACGCAAATTTAAAACCAAAAACGTTAGATAGATATGAGCTTAAATGCTTTCCCTTAATTAACTTTGAGAGACACAAGTCAAAAGTAAAACATTAAACAATAACACGTGTTGGTCATTCAAAATCGTGTGTGCCTTTTGACACCAGTCAAGGGGAAACTTCTCGAATTCATACACCTGTCTTTCATTCTTTGCTTTGAATTTCAAAAACAATAAACCCTGTTCCTTTTGGGCCCTCCACGTGTTCTTCCCCGGTTGGCCCAACCTCCGTCTCTACCATGTGACGTTTTGTGGACCCACGTTGAATCCGCATCTTTGCAGTTGTTTCGCGACGAAATCAGCGTGATTACTTCCTCAATTGCGGGCTGCCCATCACTCCTTCCCTCTCCTCTCATCTCCTCTGTTTTAACTTCGCTGCGAATGTCTCATGCGCGTGTCAACACGGGTGAATACTGAACCTCAATCTTAACCAGACCTATTTAGATAGCCACCAGATGCGCGAGTAGAATCACGCTCTTTAGCCCAGCGGTCCCACTACTCCCTTGATTTGGCAAAGAATCAAATTCTATTCCGAAAGAAGAAAAAACAAAGATCCGCCCCTAACAAGCATTAACAGCGTTAAAACGACCGCGTTTTCCATTGCACTACTTGTCATTATCAAAAAATACTGGGGGTAACGAACAATTTACACGCGTAAAATAAAATTAAGGAAGCCCTTTGAAACGGGGACCCGCTGGAGTACCAGCTGCAGCAATTGCAATCTCCAGGCTGGATATCCGGGCAGCTGCCCAAAGTCTCTCTCCTTCTCTCTCTATATATAGACCCCACCTATCCCACCCAAAACCCTCAACACATATCCTCACTCTCTAAAGGGGAAAAAGGAACGGTCTTTTTAACGCTTAAGAATTCCAACAATGGCTCTCTCCAGGGCTTCTCTAATGCTTGTTCTCGTCGCTGTTTGTGCTCTCATGGCTTCGGCTCTCGCTGCTGAGGCCCCAGCTCCAAGCCCCACCTCGGGAGCTGGCTCTATCTCTCTCTCATTCGTCTCCGTTGTCGCCGCCGCCGCTATGGCTCTCCTTTTCGGCTCTACTCTCAGGATCTGAAGATTTGTCACCTCTGGCGGTGGCGTCTCCTTGGATTGATGGCTATGGATGGTGTAGAGAGGGGGCTCGGATTTTCATTTTTATATATTTTTTTTGTGTTTTAAATTTGGTTTGGAATTTTAGTACTAGTGGATCTAGGGAGTGAGTATATATATATTTGAGAGAGTGAGACGGGGAGAGGTAGCTGTGTTTTGTGTCTGCACAGATTATTGATGTTGATGTTTGGACTTAATTATTTCAGTATCATTTCTTATGGATTTATATCATTTTTATTAGTATAATGAGAGATCTTTTATTTTTTACATACACTCCATTTGTTTCTTAATTTTTTCTGTTCAGTTATTTCTTACGTTTTCTCTGCAGCCAAACAATAGCCACATATTCTCTGCAATTATTTATATATACATTGGAATTTTCTGGTTCAACTCCTAGCCTAGGTCTTGCTTTGCTCTTAAAGTTTTGCTAGGACTGTAGAGACAAATTTACCCTTCAATGGTCCACACTCTAACCGTACCACTACCAGTAAAGCAAAAATTTTGCAGTAATGCTGGCCTCCACTCGCTACCATGTGACCTACAAAATATCCTTCTGTTCTCTTTACATAAACGAATGGCAGAATGGGGTCCCTCAAAAAGCTTTAAAAAAAGGTTGGTAAGAAGAAAACTTCAGAAAACTTTGCTTTGAAGTTAGCCTTGGCAGCAGCTCGCTCTCATTTTTTATTTCTTTTCCTTTATTCTTTTTCCCTTTTGCGGGTTCCAACTCCCAATTGTGGAAGTTGTGCTGCGTGGGTACGCAATTGCACAGATTGCCAGTTCCTAGTCTCTTTACAACTAATGATTCCATGTTCAATGTTCTTGAACAATTATTAGTGGTTTAACATGTTGAATTTTCTTTTGTTTTCAAGAATATGCTTTATTACAAAAAACGGGGTCTGAATACGAAACTAATAAGAGCACATGCTGGTGGGTCTTCTTGAGTTTATGGCACAGATCAATAATTCATTAGTGGTTAATTGAAATTATTTTTGAAGTCAATGATTAATGATTAATCCCACACGATTCTTTTAAATGCAATTTGGGAATCTGGAGCATTAGTCTTATTCTCCACTGAGAATTTGAAAGTGCCCTTTTCTTCTTTCAGTTTTTCACCAATCAGGTGGGCCGGTTTCTTCCATTTTAAGTTTTTTAATTCCGATAAACTAATCATGAATTGAATTGAATGTGAATTATGAAGTTAAATTTTCAAAGAAAACTAGGTCATATGAGTTAGATGTCAGCTTCTAGTGTGGGTAGGCTACAACGGCTTGTCCTGTTTGTATTTTTTTTTCTTTATTTATATATTCTATGAAGAGACGGGTCAAGATCCTATCAACACGCTTGAAGAAATGGGCAGGACCTTGGGCACTTAGAAGTTAGAAGTCCGTGTGTGGTTAAGAATGTCGATGTCGTGGGGAAAATCTTTCGCTGTTGAATCATTGATTGCTACCGGGTTCCATACACTACTAAAAGAATGACTGGCAAGATAAGTATGTTGCATCTTTATATTCTCTGATTATATATATATCTCTAAATTATATTAGTTTTATAGATAAAGGAGATATATATAAGCTTAATTTTAATCTTATTCGTTCTAACTAATTAATAGTATTATAGTGTAATTTTAATAAAATATTGTAATTTAATTAGATAATAATATTGTATAATAATTTTAATATAAATATTTTATGTATTTATCTTAACATGTCATGTGATAAGATAAATTTCCAAAACCGCAAAATTAACAAAGAAACATGTGAGGGATGCAAGATTAGATGTTCTCTTTTGATTGGGCCAGCGGATATAGAAAGTTTTAATATGCTTGTAATAGCGTTTTCCAGATCAATTCATTTGCTTAATCAGTTAAAACAATGGCGCCATTGTCGTACAAGCTTGGAAGAACCTAAGCATCGGAAACTCGCAAGTAAAGCAAAGTCAGTCAAGTTTTTACCAAATGAAAGAAATCTGGGGTGTTTACACACTGTAATCTCCTCGCAAGGAATTTCATTTTTGATTCAAGCCCCTTTAACTTTGTGGAGTCAGGTGAACTTTACACTTTTTTGCTTTTCGGGCTAAGCATTTAGTCCTAGTCATAGACGCCCCAATCACGAGATCGTGGAAAACACGGTGAAGTTTTCAATTCATTGCTAGAGAATTCCAGACCAGCGGCTGTACGGTAGACTGGAGTCAGTTACTGCGAAAATTGTTTTTCCTCAAAGGTCGTATAATGGGTCAAGAAAACCTGCATTTGTAAGCTTGTACGCAACATTTGCACCAGTCCATTAAGAAAATTTAGACTTTATTTTATTTATGCTTTTACTACTTGATTTTCGTTTTTCATTATTTATAATTTTTATAAAAGAATAATAAAAACATTAATACCCAAAAGTAAAAGGTTGAAGTAAACACCAAAAATTTTGGCTTAATTTAATTCTTTCATTATCCCAAAGACCAAAGGTCATCATTTACACAGTTTACACCCTTTCTGTCATCCTCCAAAACAAAAAGGCCTAGGTCTTCTGCCCATCAACATCTCATCATCATCATTCCATATTGCAATGCAAAAACCAACACCTGGGCGGTTTTCTATTCAGAATCGGATTCCATATTACCCATTGCCTTCAAACCTCTTGGTCTCTGCGCAAGGATTCACATTAAAACGATTTCAGCTTCGAATATATATTAGTTCTATCTAGGAATGAGAGAAAAATCAAGAAAACAGATGAATGATTTGATACTGTATTGGGACGGGTACCTTCTTTGAGATCTTCTTCTCCCTGACCTCATATCGCTCAAGGGTTAAATCGCATAGCCATGCCCCCGGGCTCACCAGCTGTACAACAAATTTCCCGAATTAGCTTTTGTTAATCCTCCGATTCACAAAGCTTCCAAACGTTGAAATAAATAGCGTAAGCAACAACCAGGAAAACAAAAGAAAAGAATAATAATCATTATCACTTTTGTGTCGTTTTGGGAAGAGAATCATCCCAACCACCGCCTCAACAGTTGCATTTATTATTCAAAAGTAACCCTACAATCACAGCATATTTGCAGAAATGCCCCCCCGACAATGATGGGTCGGGCCGAGCCACATGCTCTCTGTCCTTTTTTTTGTCGGTTGCTCTTCATTTACAAAACCATTTCATCAAGAAACTATTTTTTGAATCACACGTGTACGGCGGTGGGACCCACTCATTTTGTCTCTGCGAAGACATTCGACATTCGGCCGCCCACTTTTTGGGAAAATATTTCCCCTTTAATGAAGTGAATAAATTCCTATAGTAGATGAAAATAAAAAATCTTAAATAATACTTAGTAATAATTCACAAGTTTTTCAGAGCGAATGGAAGATAACAAAAAGCAATAAAAAGCTGTCCACTTGAAATATTTAATGGGAGGACATTAAATTCCCTAGAGTTGTACTTATTTTAAAGCCTTTTCTCGGGAAAAGAAGAATAAAAACAATTAAATAATGTATGAAAAAGAATGTAGTTTATTTCTTTTATTAGTTATTATTTTATATGCCAAACTATATATATATATATATTCTAGATGGTCGGCTGGCATTACGCATTACAGCGTAGCAATAGCAGTACACAGACAAGGCATAACGCACAACATTATCTAAACAAATTAAATTTGGAACTGGCTCACAGCCTCACAGTCACAGGCTTTCCAGTGGGCCGCTAACAAATTTAGGTACTTTTATTGGCTGCTCCTCCACAATTTGGCTGACACGTCGACTTTTACGTATCACTTACTATCGCTTTGCCCGCTTCCCTTGGCCTATTCTACTTTTTTACCTTTGTTCTTTTGAGTAGCAAAGTGGGCATAAAATAGAAAAAGCAAACCAAAATCATTATTTCACGTAACTCACAAGTACTCTCCTGCTCTAAAATGTTGTACCTCATCTATTAATTTCCTATACAAATGGTAGTAAATTAATTTCGCTTTCAAATCAAAGTCTGCTATAGTGAGTAAAATTTAATTCGTCCCCAATTTTAAAATTTCGAAATTACGTGCAAACGAAAACGATATTCAAATGAAATGAGGAATCACTCAAGGAAAAAGTAATGGGGATGCTTACATTGAGGGTACGTTGGATAAACTTGGCTCGTTTTTTGGGTCTTTGTGGTAGCTTAGATCCTTTAATGGCCAGGAAATCCTCTTCTTTCTCTTTATTCGTTAAAGCAATCACGAATTTCGGTGGCCAAACGGGTGGAACTGCCTCACCGCTCCCGGAAGACGAGCCTCCCTTTTTGCTATCGTGAGCCGTCTCCGAAGATGCCGCTGATTTGTTGTTGTGCTGGTGGTTGTTATCATTGTTGCTGTAGTGGTTGTTATTGTTATGGTTACCACCTCTCTTATCGCGCGCACCCCTGTCCGGCGAAGCGAATCCCCTTACACCACCGTTGCTTTGGCCTCTCATAGCACTGGGATTCTCAGAGTTCCTGAAAGATTTCCAAAGAAAAAACAAATTCGCATCGCAATAATAAGAATACCAGGGACAAATATCTTGAAAAGAATATGGTAAAATAATTAAAATAATTGGAGAAAGTATCAAGTGGTGTGAGTTTTGGAAAAGTAAAAAAAAGGGTAAGTGGTAAACGTAGAATTACCAAAATAACCTTAAAATGATCTAGAACAGTGGGTGAAAGAGAGTGGATAGAATCTGGACAAGTTTTGCGTAGAAAATGGGGGATGGATTTGTTTTTGGCTTCCTTAGGGGAGGGTTGGACTTTGGGGTTGGCTTTTAAATAGGGAGTGGATAATTTCTTCCTTTCTTTCTTTTGATGAAGAGCTTTAGATATTTGAGAAGAGAGGAAAGAGTGATTCTATCTCTATCCAAGGTGCACAGCTGGTTTTTTCAGACGGTTTAAGGCCGTCGGATTTTTAAGGCTTTCGCCTTTCTGGTGGATTAAGGTAACGTGTTGAAACATGGCTTGGTTTTGGGGGATAACAGTGGACCAGATTCCTAAATCCAATTTTCTGATCGGACGGCTGACCAGGGCTGAGATCAAAATAGACTTTTCGTGGACACGTGGTGAGGTAACTGTCCATTCCATGTTTCCAACGGAGTCCATGGGGTTAGGGCTAATGCGCTAGGCATTCCGGATCAGAGCACCTGGGTCTAGGATCAGGTGTGGTAAGGTGCAGTGTACCGTACATATAAAATATCTAAAACAGGTGCAATTCCATTAAAAACAATACTATTATTAACATAAAAGAAAGTAATAATAGCAAATATTAATAGCCTGTTGCAATTGCAATCAGATACCATCAACATACTAGTAACAGCAATTATCAAATAAAAACAAAAGATCAAACACTGATTCTGACTAGGACAAGAGATGAAAGAAAATCTCAGCAAGCTTACATGATAAAAATGATTTAATATAGTATATTGAATTGAAACTTGTTTCCAGCGAAGATGGAGGGTTATGTCAAGGAAGAGAGCTAATTTGTTATTTAGGCCAAAAAAGGAATGCAATCAAATAGGAAAAAATCCCTAAAAAGGTGGTCTCAATATATCATTCATCTTCGCAAGAAAAGAATCACTGCTAAGAATAATTTTCCCAATTATGTGGTTATTGAAACACGTAACCAGCACAAAATGAAGTAAATACTTCACAAGAAAAGAACTTAATATATCGATTCAACCAGAACCTCCTTGACGCACGAGATTTTTTTTAGACTATATTGATCATGCTAAATATAAACATTAGATATGCAAATTGTGCAAGTCATTAGGATTCCTCATGTAAAAGCAAAAACTTGCTCTTATGTCTATTTAAAGAAAATAATCACTGAATTAGCATGAACAACCTGCTTTCACTCAGAGGTAAGACCCTAACAAAGAAGGCGCCTTGATAAACTCACCAAGAGTTTCTCCTGAACCATACACTGGCGCCCACCTGACCAATTGGAGAGTGCACAAATATAAGCCTCATAAAAATAAATTCAGCCTTGATGCATCATAACATTTTGAAAAAGCTAAAAACTCTTCTGACGGTTCCGGATCCGACAAACCTTTACAACACTAAACATAGCAAATTCGAGGCTGAAATGTTATTTATTTATATATGAGACCCATACAATGCCATCACCAACTAGTCAAAAGGCCCATATGGAAATACCCATCCAACTTTGTGTAGGTTATAGGAGTGTCAATGGCGCCAGCTGTGCAGCTTATCCATTCCTGGAACAGCCTTTCCACTACCAGAAGAAAAAAAAAAAAAAAAGAAAAAGGACGATTGTCAATCAAACAGGTCAATTATCATATTATCACCAGAGCACTTGTGCCTCACAAAATTTGAGGATCTTTCTGCCATGACTGCGAAGGCTTTCCTCTAGACCAAGTAGATGCCAAATTCTATTGCCCCTAAAAGTAAAACTATGAAAACGAGAAAAAAAATCATGCAAAATCAAAATATGAATTGAAACAACACAAATTTTCTTCAGAAAATGATTACCAATACTTTCATCACAGCATGCAATAACTACATTAATTTTTCTTTTTCTTTTCACTTTCCATTATATGTGAAAACCATAAATTTTATGACCCTGTTCGACTGGGAAAATAATGACCTCAGAAAACTAAACTCATTAAACGTCATGTATGGAATAGTCAAATCGGCTAATCCAGCGGTAATCTCTGCTATTTTTAGAGGAGAAAAATAAAAGAAAAGGTACGAGTATTTCAGACTTATAAGGAAGTGGGACCCAGAAATGACGGATCTAAGTTTCATAATCATTTTACTCGTGCTCAACACCCAGACGAAAGGCAAATAAAAAAACTTGTGGAGTACTAAATGAGTTGATATACACTATACAGTACCTGAGAACGCGCTGAGGTGGCGGAGCTTGAGGAGAAGGAGGCCTTTGACGGAGGTTAAAACATCCATTCCCGTGATTATTATTGCTTGGCTGACTGGAAGAGTCTTTATCGGCCCTCACGACCCGGCGATCAACTCGAACCGTGGTTCGATGAACCGGGCCGGACTGATCGTCTTTGACCTGGATCTTCATACACCTGAGGCGCTTCCGGTTTCCCCACTGCAAAACAAAATCAGACGACGACGGCGTTTGCTTCGCCGGATCTGAGCTGGATCTTAACAATCCCCCGTCGCTTCCGGTTCTGTCTCTGCAGTGGTTGGTGTTATTACCATTGTTGTTGGTCCTTAATGAGTCCTTTTCCATCCTTCTTTGCACACCTGTCCCATCATGAGAGTAAAAAATTGAAAATTAAAAATACGATTCGGGTTAAGCTTTCAATTAGTAGTGGGTTCAACTTCAGAATTAAAGTGGGAGCGCCGAAAGGATAAGAAAAGGAGGAGATTAGGAGGTTTTAGATGTGGCTTCGCCTTCTCTTAAAACGTCCACGCAATTTCAAACAAAAGTTGTCTCACTCAGCTTTATCATCATGTCCATCGGACGGTTAGGAATTTCCGCCGAAACTTTGAAAAGAAAAAAATAAAAATCCGAGGGAAAGAAGGCGGCCTAAGCGTGAAGAAAAGTTGAAGATGGGAAGAAAAAGGCAAGCATCGAACGGTCTTTGCATCTTCGAGTAAAGAAAAAGGATTAACGGAATGTCAGCACTGAAATTGAGCGATTTTTATAAGATAATCAAATGGATTAACGAGAGAAAACAGAGATGATGAGAATTTTAGGTGGGATTGAGAAAATTCAGACAAGAATAGCCGCACTAATTTGAAAAATAGTTAAGTCAGAAAAGGAACACAGTTGAAACTTGAAAAGAAACAGAGAATGGGAAGATGTCTTTGGTCTTAGTTTAAAATGTAAGGAACAGGGACAATGATAGATTCGAAAACACAGAGAGAGATAACTAATCACTCCATTACAAGTTTCGAGGTTTTTTTTCTCTTGGTTTCCCGGTAACCAAACGGAAGTCATTGGGTAAGCAGGAACGGGAAGATAAGGAAAAAAAAAAGACAGACATGGAAAGAAACTTCAACAAAATCCGGAAAAACATCACAGAAAAAGATGAAAAACGTTTCTCAGCGGGGATTTAAGGAAGCGAAAATTAAAGACAGAGACAGAATAAAGCGAAATCAAAACCAAGATGCAATCGGGAGGAAAAATCTTCGCGGAAAAGGTCAAGTTCTTCCTTAAACTGTTCGAGAAAAGCCATTGAATGAAGGATTAGAAAGAAACTTGTGACTAAAATCCTGAGAGAAAAAAAAAAACACTACCAAAATGAAATAAAAATATGAAAATACGGACTCCTAATGCTCTCCAGAGAGATTGAGTGAAAGTCGCTTGCGAAAGAAAATCAACATTCTCGAAAAAATGCGACTCTGTTAAAGAAATCTTTTGTTCTCAATCAAATCCAAACTAGAGAAAACCGATTACTAAAACACTGAGCGTGGTCCAAAAAATCAAAAGAAAGAACAAGACGATGGGGAGAAGAAAAATATAACACTGTTTTAACAAAAAGCTTGGTGTATCAATGGCGAGTCAAAATCTTTAGGCAGATTTAAAATCAGTACTCAGATAGTCAGATTTCTGATCTTATCGTGAGATAATGGCTCTCATACCTGAATTACTCAGGCTCTGCCTTTCCAACTAATTCACCAAAAGCTTTGCTTCTTTTAGTCCTTTTGGTAGAAACACAAATCTACTTTGGATTTTCAACGAAATATTGACATTTGAAGCCTGTTCTTTCGACTCTCATGTGATGTAAGATTCTAATCTTTTGATATGTCAGCAATTGATCTGCCCATTTGCAGATATATTCAGTCCAAATTTCTTCAGAAAGCAGCTCCGGTCTCTTTGGAATGTATCTGTCAAACCAAAAATTCCAACAGAAACAAAATCATTTCCAAAGAACGAATCAAACACAGTCGTTGTTGCAAATCTCCAGAACTTGTACTTCGTATACCTTTTCTTCTTACAGATTCTCAAATTTCCAACAGAACATAAGCAATCTTCACGATCAGGTAATAGAACCAGCAAAAAAACTTTCCTCCAATCTCTCCAAATGTATCTGCAGAAACCAGGAAAAAAAATGGAGCATGAATAATTAACAGTTTCCTATTGAAAATAGACAAAGAAAAATCATCATAGTAAATGAAAATATAATCAATCTCTGCTCTCAATAACACACCTAACAATTCTCAGATTCTTCTCTCTCTCTGTCTCCCTCGCTTGGTTTAGAATTTAGATCCTCAACGTTTATTTATCAAATTATCATCAGTTTTAGTTTTTCCTCGGGAATTCTCTGTTAGGTTCTCGAGAAAGAAGAAGAAAGAAGAAGCAAATTAGCAGAGAACAAGAAGAAAATGAAAAACAAAGAAAGAGTAACAGGGAGGCTGTTTCTTCTTCTGATAAAACGAAATGCTCTCTCTCCCTTTCAAAACCAATTTTTATACCTCCTCTCACCCTCCGTTACACAACAAAGGTTAAGCACCGAGAATTATTGACCGTTGGTCATTAATCCAACGTCTCCTATCGCCTTCTCTTTCGACCGTCAACTCCGTCTATGTGCACTCCCCGTTACGGGATTTTCATGTGCCTGACCACCGTTATTTTAACTAACGGCGTTAATAGATCTAGCGGAATCTACAAACGACGCTGAAATAAAAAATAAAAAAAGCTATTCTAAAATTAAAAAATATTGTGTATATTTTTATTATTCATATTTTATTAATTTTGTTTTGTTTTAATTTTTCTCGCCCACGGGGTGAGGTGGTGCTGAGCGCAACAAGTTAACTATTGTTGGTTTGTAACTCTGGTGAACTAACCATGGTTAATTTCAACTGGTTTCCCGAATCTCATATTGGAGGACATTTTGGTAATTCTCGGCTGACTTTGGATTAAAGGGTAATTGGCCTTTTCCAACGTCAGTTGTCATTATATATATACTAGGATGGTGCCCTAGTTATACTACGAAAAATATTACAAAAAATATTGATTATATTAGAGTTGATTTTAATTTGACACTTTTAAAAGAGTTTGTAGAGAAAACAATATTGTATTAGTTAATTGTATGAATGTCTGATTTTTACTGATAAAGAAAAAAATAAACTGATATTAATTGAAAATAATTATTTGTTCTGGTTTCAATTATCGAAAACTTGTACCTACATATATGATTATAAAACAATAGAATATTAAGAAATGAGAGAGTATATAACATGTATTATTGACAGATTAAGATAAACAATTGTATAATATAAGGCAACCATATAATATAAAGATCCTATCAATATAAAATAGTTACTAATTTATAATAATATATATTTTATATATAAATGAATGGCTAAATATTGTCAAATTTAATTGATTTATTTATTCAATGACGACTATGTACTATGTATATTAAGAAATGAATAAACCTTTTTAATTTTTTTATTTTGTTCAATGAATTTGATAAATGTTTATTAGAATTTAAACATTCATATACAAAAAATGTCTATATACTATAAATTTAGGTTGATGCAGAATAAGAAAATATAGATAAAAAATAATATTAAATTGTAATTGATAAATATTAAATGAATCTATCTTATAAACATTAAAAGTTGAAAATTATTATTTTTAAATATTTTTTACTAAAATAAATAAAAGTAAAAAAAAAACCCTTCAAATGTCAAAAACATTGTAGTTTTAACATAAGGTGTAAAAAAAATTAATTTAATTATGAATGACAAATGTCAATTAATTGATCCAATCAATTATCCTACTTTTATATAATAAATTGGATGANAATGATGACTATGTGCTATTTATATTAAGAAATGAATAAACCTTCTTGACTTTTTTATTTTGTTTAATGAATTGGATGAATATTTATTAAAAATTAAACATTTAAGTGTAAAAGATATATTTATATACTATAGATTCAAGTTCATGTAGAATAAGAGGATATAAACATAAAATAATATTAAATTATAATTTATAAACATTAAATGAATCTGTCTTCTAAGCATTAAGAAATTATTATTTTTTAAGTTTTTTTTATTAAAATAAATAAAAGTAAAAAAGAAAAAAAATCCTTCAAATGTCAAAAACAACTTCTTTTTGACATAAGGTGTAAAAAAAATTAATTCAATAGAAAACGAAAGATCAAAAAAATAAAAAGGAATTATAATTGAATGACACTTGTCATTCAATTGAAGACTCAATTGAAAAAAATTGAAACATCTTACTTTTATATATATTATAGATATACACAGAGAGTAAAGTTTATCAAAATGTCTTGAGAAAGTTCAAGGAAATTAAATCCTCTGTTCCAAAAACATAAATTTTGTTTTAGTATTTTTAAATTATTTTTTCATTTTTTTGACATTGATAACATTTAATTTATAGTTTTTTCATTAATTCTCATAACATTCAAAACAAAAAAATAGTATGATAAAGAAATGTTTAAATGTCGAATTATAAGTGCATAAACAAAAATTAAAATATGATTATAATATTTGATTCATTAGTTGGTGTATAATTTTCTGTTTAAACAATATTTAAAATTTTTTAATTAAAAAACTTAAGAATATTATTTTAAAATTTTAATCAAATAACACATTTTTTGTAAGTTTTTTGGAAAAAAATCGCTTGACCAATGTTAATAACCACTGTTAGCATTTTAAACATGTGGAATCACAGGACAAGAGTCTTAAATATATACATAAATAAACAGTACTTTTTTCATTGATGTAAAATGATGATGTGAAGCAAGACATACCTTGCAATGCCATGCTACGTCACTCATCAACAAATACAAGTAGCCATATATATTCCATCTTCTTCTATCGAATTTCACTTTTTGTTGAAACAGCCATTAATAATTTGATAATTGAAGTTGTTGACAATGTTCCTAATTTCATATGTATATCGTCAATGCAAAATTTAAAATATAAGCCTCTCAACAATATGAGTAAAGACATTATAGAGAAAATTGTAAGAAATGACCTTCATAGAAAGGTAACTTAAAAAATGATCATCTCTATAATTTAAACTGTATTTAACCAGTTTTTTGTATTACTTAACAATAATACTCTTTAAATAATTTCAGACAAATTAAAATGGTTTCAATTTTCTCTCTCCTGCCATCCAAATAAAAATTTTAAAATTAAATATCGATTTCTCTTTTTGCTAAAATATGTTTATTTCATCATTCAATTCGCAGATATAACATCAAACTCTTTCTTATTTTGTTTTATTTTTTTAGATGGTGGATCTTGGGGTTCTTAAGGGCGATGAACAACGATTTTGCTTTTTGCAAGTAGCGATTTTGCTCAGGGAAAAAAAACAGTTAAAGTATGTTTGATGGGTTTTATGGTGATTCACGGTTTTGTTGTGTCTGAGATTGGGATGATTGTTAAGCATGTTTGTTAGGAATTTTGATTTTTTTTATAAGATTTTGAGTTGAAATTGTTCAAAGAATATTTTGTAAATAGGGTATATTTTATTTTTGTATAAGGGGAGTGAGCAAGAGCTTTCGATAAGGATATATTTTCTCTTGCTTTGGAGGTTATGGAGTTTTGTAGCCTATCTTTTATGAAATGCACAATTTCGTGGCTTAGCAAAAAAAAATATGTGTTTTAGGTTATTGAGTTTGTTGGTTTATTTATAGAACCCCAAAATTGAGTTTACTGGTTTTTAGGTATTGCGTGACTTAATTATCGTGTGACTAGTTTTTAGTCATTACGTGATTAATTTTAGGCATTACGTGACTAGTTTTTATACATTGCATGACTGATTTTTAAGCAATGCATAAGTCATACAATGCCTTACGAACTAGTCACGCAATGCCTTACTAAAAAGTCACGCAATACTTTACTAACAAGTCACGTAATGCCTACTAACTAGTCACGCAATGCCTACTAACTAGTCACGCAATGCCTTATCAGAAACTAGTCATGGAATGCCTTATCAAAAACTAGTCATGCAATGCCCAAAGTCAGTCACGCAATGTCTATTAACTAGTCACGCAATAACTTATCAGAAACTAGTTATGCAATGTCTTATCAAAAATCAGTCACGTAATGCTCAAAGTCAGTCACGCAATACTTAAAAACTAGTCACATAATTCATAAAAATTATAAAAACTATGGAATTCTATTTAATAAGATCAATAACTTCAAACGATACACCATATTCTATTTAAAAATATAATAAACAAATATGAATGCTCAAAATGTTCGAAAGTTTTTTTTATATATAAAAAATCACTCTAAAATGTTTAAAAATGCTCACAAGTTTTTTTCGTGTATTAATAATTACTAAAAAATGTTCAAAATACTTAAACGTTTTTTTTTCTGGTAAGAAATACTCAAGAGATAAATAGTCTGTTGAGAAAAGCTAAAAAAATGAGTTAGTTTGAGGCGTAAACCTAAACATACTTGACCTGTTAATAGATTTCGGGTTGAGGCGCGGAACCTAGTTAATGAGTCAGTTTCATTAAAGATAATTTTGTTTAATTTTTTTTTCTTGGCTAAAAATAAATAAAATTATAAGGAAAATTATTCTTAAAAACGCCTTATACTTCAGGCCCATTTATAAAAAACACTTGAAATTATATGTATGCATTTTAATATGGAATTGAAGCAATTTATGTATTTCGAATTTTATGTAAAGAAATAAATACGAAAGAATAAAAATTAAGAGAAAGTTGGTCAAATTTTATGTGGACTTTGCATAAGGACAAAGAAAAACTACTTTATAGATGTTGCTTGGATAAACTTGAATAGAAAGAAAGAAAAAATCATTGAGCTTCCTATTAATGCAAGTGGCAAAAAAATACTTGACAAACTTAACTTTAATACATATCATTGGCTTTAACGAGACCAAATTAAAATAAGATTGAATCAGATAGATGCCTTTAGGAAAAGCTATTTATGGCTGTATTTGTTCGTTTTGGGATTTCGTAAGTCATGTGATCGACCAATATGTATAACATAAAATGTCCTTTCCTAAGGAAATTCTAATGCTCGGAGTCCATCGGGGGCACAAGCGGCAATGTAGAATCTTTTGAACATGCAAGTCTATGAAAAGTATTCTCATAATTAACCAAGATAGCAAATTAAATTTATTTAATTTTCTTATTATTAATATAAAAAGTTGACAAGAAAGACGGGAATGTTTTGTAAAAACACAAAATGTTTTTATTTATTTATTCTTTATGTAATATTTATAAAATATCGTTAAACAATTTTTTGCAAAACAAAATCTTTAATCTATTCCAAACAATTGAATTACAAAATAATATGGCATGCAATAATGCATTAATCAAAATAAAAATATACCACGTGCTTAATTTTTTTTTTTTTTTTGAAGAATTACTAATTGTCAAAGATGTGAAAAATAAAAAATTGGCTCCACACTCCAAAGCTAATAGCCGTGTTTAGACAGATTAGGGTCCGGACCCCAGAGCAGCAGAGCTCGCCATTCGCGCCAGTCCTGGCAAAAGCCCTGAGTGTTGATTAAGACAGAAATACCCATCACATTTAGGAGGGTTGGGTATTGGACGTGGAGGCTTGTTTTTTGTCCACAATCCAGATAAAATTATTTTTTTTCCTTTCCTTTTTTTTTGTTACTTTTAATAGAGAGAGCAATTGCCTCTTGTCCCTTTCCCTATCCCGTCCAAAGTCGGTTGCACGAAAAGAACAAGGCGAAGGAAATTCCCGATTCTCTAAAATAGAAACAAGCAGGCAAGTTGCGTTTTATTTTCTTGAAAAAAATCTCAGTCTCCTGAATTTCTATGAAGCCAAATGTGAATTTTCAGTTCTTAGTGATACGGTAATTTTATTTTATCTTCATCTCTGTTTTTATTTATTTTTTTTGAAAAATACTGTTTTTTATATATAAAACTGTAGCACTGTTGGTTTTTTTTCCCTTGAAGTTGGTGAATTTCGATCTGTTTGATTCGACAGTGTGGACCAGCGAGCAAGCAAGAGATGGATAACGGAATAGGATTACAAACCCCACAAGCGTCCGGGACAAGTGGGTACATCCAGACCAACAAGTTCTCTGTCTAGCCAAAGCCGGCCCGGATGGCTGAAAATGCCAGCCGATTGGGGGCGGATCAGTGTACAATCAGCTGGAAGCCCGATAAGGATTTGCTTGAGCATGATCGCGAACGTTGGATTGAGGTGAAGCTCGTGATGCTTGAAGACGAGCTTGTTGATCAAGCTTACCCTAGCTGTGAAGTTGGAGGAGGCCAGGAAGGCTTTGGAAGCCAAGGAAAATGGCGAATAGGAAGTTTTGAACAACAGGCTTCAGTAGCTTACTCGGGGTTTTTAGATGTAGAGATGACTGATAAGAGAAAAGAAAACTGATAGAAGCATTTAGATGTATGTAATCGGAGTAATGGCTTTGACCTTCGTGAACAAAGTGCTCTAGCTAGAGAGGAATGAAAGAAATGGAAAATAAAAATGGTCATATATAGTCTCGTAGACCTAGTGTTTGGTTTAATTTTTTTTAATTAATTTATTTTTTTTAAGTAAAAGTTAAATTAAATATGATATTTTAAATTTTTTTTTAAAAAAGTAAAATTTTTTAAAAATAAAATTAAAAAAAGCTTAAAAGAAGAGTTTTTTTTTTAATATAAGAAATTTTTATTTTTATTTTAAAAATATCTTTATTTATTAAAAATAATTACAATAATAACTTCTATGAAAATAAGAGAGAAAAGGATTTGTCTAGTACAGCTGGAAGTTGAAGAAATATAGAAGAAGAGAAAGTAGTGGTAGCAAGTGAAGTATAACAATGATTTCAACACTTCAAGACATGGGGACTACGGTAAGGGTATGGAACAGGAGGAAAGGAGCCAAGTCAAGAAGTCTGTCAGATTAGATACTGACTGTAAAATCTGAAATGGATGGTAAATCATATAGGATGAAGAATGACTGGGGTAATAGAATCATTCTTAACATTCAGCTGATGTTACATCGAGGATGTTGAATGTGAAGGCAGATTTCACACAGATAAGAAAGTATGTCTTAGAGACTTTGCAAGTCATGCAAGCCGTGGAAAGATGAAGGGAAGCTTTTGATGCCAGTTTAATGAGTTAAATCATCTTCGCTTCTATTAACACATTCGATCTTGTTTTGTGATCTGATGCAAAGTCATGGAAGCTTGCTTGAACTCTGAATTAAATGATTCCGAAGTCTTTCATCCTTTGGGCCGCAGACGAAATGGTCATTTCGTGCTTTCTTTCTTTTCATCCACCTTTTCGTTTTGTTTTGCGAGCCGTTTAAAGTGGAACGTAGGTCCTGTCCGTGTTGGTGGTCTTCGTTTTTTTGCCTGGCATATTGAATGGCGGTTGCCATAATTTTTTTTTATTGGTGGGAGAGCCGACCAATTGTTTACGAGGCAGATGGCAGAAAAGTTCACAAATTGGGGGGAAAAAAAATCAACTGTGTAACAGGGAATGAAAGTGTCGCTGAAACCCTCTGTGATGTTGCTCGAGCCCTTTTCTCAACAAATCTCTGAATCTCGAGTACAAACGTGGAATTAGAGTATTTTTAAGAGAGGTTAAATAAAAAAATTAATAAATTAAAAAGAATTTTATATATAATTTAATTATTATTTATTTAAAAAATTAAATAAAATTTAAAAATATAAAAAATATACATTAATAATAATGATGATGTCATTTATATATATATATATATATGATTAAATGAATTATAAAAATAATTTTTCTCATTCTTTGAGTACTAGAGTTCAAAAAAAATACAAATTTTCAAACTAAAATGAATTATCTTTTTACTTTTTGTGTCTTTAACTCTTTTTTTATTTTTTATTTACTTTTTAAATTATTAATTAATATATTAAGTTATTGAATTGAACTATTGAGATTTAATACTTAATGAGTTTGGATTAGTAGATTCACTTTTATTTTTTAAAATTTGCNATATGCTAATCATAATGATTCTAATTTTATCAAACAATTTGTAGAATAAAACAAATATAAAAAATTATTTTGAGAGTTATTATAAATAAATATAATAAATAAAATTATATTAAAAGAAATACAATTATTTCATTCTATCAATTTATATGTATATCCTTACTGCTTAAAGTTTGCAACATACATATTAGAATGCATTGGTTATTTTAAATAAAAAATAATATATTGATAAAATTATAAAAAAATAGTGTAACCTTGTAACTTATATTTGAGAGTTATATAATAAATTATTTATTTTTAAAGATTAAAATTATAAAAAATAAAATTCACTAACAGAAAAACAAAAAAAGTAAAAGATAAAATCCATATATGACTTAATAAAAAATAAAAAATATATAATTGATGGTTTGTAGAAATTTGTAAAAAGAAATCTATAGATATTTAGAATATATAAATAAATAGAATAAAAATAAACTTAAAAAAAAACTTTAAAATTGAATCAAATATATAAAATTATTTTATTATTTATATTAATTATTAAATAATATATCATTTTGAGAAGATCATTAAAAAAATTTATATAGTATGTAAAAAGATTTTAAAATTTTAGAGGGCATGATCCCGCAAGAAGGCTCCGCCCCTGCTTGAGCAGTGACCCAGTCACCATTCCAGGTAGTATTTTTTACGATGGATGGTGATGGCATCTATTTTATTCTCTTTCCATCTCCTGGGTTCACTCTGTGCGGACGTTTATGGAAACCTGATAATGAATTACGTTACCGATTATGGATTAAAACTTGGAAAGCAGGACTGAGTACTGACGCAATCACAAAATTCACAGTCTGGATTATGCATGTGTCAATAGATATGATCATAAGTGAAAGTGAGATATGACCCAGCATTGCTCACCCGTCACCTCTGAAATCACTTCAGGACATAATCTTCAAGCACAACAGGTGCAACAATTTCGTTGTTCGCGCATCCCCTGTATTGCTTACTGGGGTCTACCATCTACCCCAAAGACTGCTTACTCCCCTCTGGATGGTGGGTAATAGCATATGCCAAAACGGCAATTACCAATTTGCTATCAGCTAAAGCTTGCAAAAAAGATGACAGAGACAAAGGTTATTGCCACCTTTGTCTTGATCGGAAACCAGTGACATGGAGAGGGCCCCTTTGAGATTTTCACCAGTAAGCAGAAGTTAAAACATTCTATCCATTTGTTTCTAAAACTTAGGAACTTTTGTCTTATCCATTCAACACATATGGGAAAAGATTCATACAATCAGATACACACACTTACATCTGATGCATATACTTAAATTAAGCAGTCTGGTACAGAGTTGCTCCTAAATAATTTTTACACACAAGCAATCACATTAACTATCATATAAATGCAGCGTTTGGACAATCTGTATGATAGGAAACCACATTGTGGAGTACAACATAATCCAAGGTTTGGCCTTTAATATTGCCTATTCTGCTGTATTTATGCACTGAACCCTTTCTGAACAGAGCTCCAATGACCAGAAGGAATGCTGACACAAGCTTGAGCTGATGCCTCAGCCATCTGCTCTGTCTGAATTCCAGCATTGCAGATGTTTGCAAGGGAACGCATGTGTTTCATCCCATACTGGGCTAGCGATCCACAGTGTGTCTCAAAAGTTCTCACCTGTGTAGATGAACAGAGCATCTTCTTAAGTAGCAAGACAAAACAAAGCAATGAAAGAGAGGCCAAGAATCAAGAGTATTACCATTTTCTTAAGGCATTTCCAGTCATCAACAAGAGGTTGCCCAGCTGGCCGAACAGTCTTCATAACTTCTGGGCCTTTTTCAATTCCAAATAAGAGCTTGCCAATGAGTTTCATACTGTTATCTATATGCATTCTATGAGACATAGCTTCAACAAACTGCTTTTGGGCTTCAAGCTTCCTAACAGAGCCATCAGGTGCCTTGCGATACTGCAAAGTAAATAGGGAGAAAGCTCGAGTGAGATGGGCTCTAGCACTAGCACGGTGGGTGCTTTCATACATATATGAAGTGTCACTATCAAGTAATTGACAACTTACATTCATTTAAAATAACAGCATTATAGAGAAAGAAAAACCTATAATTATTGACACCAAAGCATCGATTCCGAAGTCCCTCATATACTTTCTACAGTTGCAACCATCTTGTGTTTTTCTTCAAAGTATTTACACAAACATAACTCCAGGCTCCTGCCTTTTTGCACCCCATAAGATTTGTAGGATGTCCATCTAAATATTCAATCTAAGAAGAAGTCCCGTTCTTTATACTTTCAGTATTCCAATTACTCTACTCATTGGATTTCCTCCTCACAGCTTTAGGTATTACTAGAACATGGTAAGGAAATGCTTCCATAAAACACCAAATAGCACAATATCTTATTTACAACACCCATTAAATGAGTTCAGATAATAGTGTCATCTCCCAATTACAGATTGTATAGTTAGTTATACCAACGCCCAGGAACAGATAGCTAACTTTTAACTACCAAATTAATGCCCATTTCTGAATGTCTCATATATGCACTGATGCCTCATTCTATTAAAAGAATTGATGCGAAAAAGCAAATTCTTGAGTTTAATATATACTGTGTAATTTAAAAGAAATAAGACACAAACCTTATCCCAGAAATGGACAAGATCAGCATCACGCTGGTTGACAGCTTTTGTAGGCGGCTGCAGGGAGTTCTCATCAACAAATGTGAAGTTATCATTTGCAGGATTTGTACCCAAGTACACAAAGACAATGTCCTTGCTAAGCCCTATATCACCATATTGCATGACATGAGAGCCATATGCAGAATTACCATTTATCGTCCTCCTTTTCACCTGCAAAAGCCAGCAAAATGAAATTGCATATCAGATCTAAACAGCAAACTAGAAGGTTTTTGGAACATTATAGTAATGAATAAATGAGCACTTGAATCTGATGTCAGAGTAATTTAGACCATTGTCTGGATATAGTTTCGTACTTCTTAGATCTCGATGGTAATAAATAACTACTATAGGCAAAATGTAATTGAAGTTTTCCATTTTTCCCAGAAAGGAAAGGAAAAGGTTCAGGAAAATATGCTTTTTAAAAACCTTACCAGTTCATACTGCTGGTGCAAAGTCTCTGTCTGCAAATTATGTATGTCACTGCTCACAGAAACATAATATTAAAATTCACAGCAAGAGAGGTAATTCGACAAAACGAAAAGTTTATAAGCTGATTCAGCTTGAAAAATCTCTTAAATTAGTCCAGATCATTACTAAGAGAATTAAAATTGCATGTGTATCACCCACATCACCTCTGATTTAGTTATATGATTAGCATGCTTTAATCCATACCTATCCTCCATCCAAGCAACACTGTACAAGTCTCCCAAGCAGGTTTCATACTCTGGGGGAGGACTTGGGTACTCTCCAGGACAATAGGTCCCCCAACTACTCTCTTCTGCGTTTGATGCTGTGGTCGCATAGATATTCAAACCCTCAGGAAGAAGACCCTCGAAGATACTTCCTGACTCACAAGCTTCAAGATAGAATACCTACAAAGTTACATGTAAACCAGAAATTAAAATGCCACTAAAGAGATGGAGAACGCATCCAGAAATAAAAAGTTAAAACAACAGTTTACCAAGCTTTTATAGGTCCCTGAAGCATGCTTTTTCTTGAAAACTTCAATCAGGTCATCAGCATAAAGATAAGGAAAGGTAGGCATCCCTGGATTAACAACAAATGAATCATTAGCAGCTTCATAAACTAGTATTAAGTTTCAAGCTGAAACCATACTAGACTCAACTATAAGCAATTAAGTTAAGGTGCAAGGTACTCTGAAAGCCATAAGACATAAGTGCTAATAAGATACTACTAACCAAGCACTCCAGGACCCCCATGGTCAGTGTAGTATATGAAGATATGATCATTGGGGCCACTATCCACAACCTTTCCGCTACCCCCGGTCAGAGCAGTTTTGTTCCCGAGGATGGCAGCCAAGAGGTTGTTAACCGTAACATCTTCTCCAGTATAATCCTGCACCAATTAGGGAACGGTGAGAATCAGAAATTGTACAATCAACAATTTTTCTCTCGAAAACAGTAACCAGGAAAAAAAACGAACAGACCTTTGGAACTCCCTCATAAACATCATCGCCATGAGGACTGTTAATGATGATTCCAGGCCTGGGGTTTTCTTCATTGAAAGCAATGTCATCATACATGAAGACAATGATATTTTCGTCTTTGAGACCACCCTTTTTTAGGAGTTGATAAGCATGACAAACATCAGCCTGAAACAAATATAAATATCCTTAGCAAAAAGTAAGACCCGTCAATCGATTATCAATCAACTAATAAATTCAGCATAAAATCTGAAAAAAAAAACTTAACACTCTTTTGAAGTGAAGTGGACATTAAAAAATGATCACAAAACTTTTAAAAGATCATGCCAAACACGAAATTTAGAAATTGGGGAAGACTTTATGACCTGGTGCCTGTAGTTCCAGTAGCCATTAGATCCAGCAATCAGGACCGCCCATCTCGTGCCCTCGACTTCATCATCGTTGCTCCCACGGAAGAACTTAGAAGCTTCCGATGGTAACCGAAGGACGTCTCCGGTGATATCTCTACCGGCAGAGACGATTCCAGTCAGAGACAATAGGAGAAGAATCACACCGGACACGAGACGGGTCATGATTTGGCCAACCTTTAATCAATTGGAATTAGGAAAGAAAACTGATTTTGATGATTATGCAAAAATTCAAGGCTTTGCAGCTAAGATATAAGTAGAAATTTTGAATATAGTGATTCTATGTGGAGGGCCCCAGAGAAATGTATTTCATGACCTTTTTTATTGTAACGTGTGATTGCATCTGTGGCCGTCGACGATGGGACCCGTTTCTAATCGACGGCTTTGATGAGAGTGAGGAAAAAATGGGGTAGGAGAGAAGTTGAATTTCGTGGGCTCTGTGGGGGCCACGGAGTCGACCATTTTATTACGTAATTGTGTCCTATTGGCTGGTTATTCCCGGAGAAAGAAAACTCAAAAACTCCAATTTTCTTGCCAAAAGGATTAAGGATTTTTGTTAATAATAGTTGTAAATTATAGTTAATTTAATTTTTATATTTTTTTCAAATAATTTTTTATAAAGAAAATAATTAAATTATTATTAATTAAAATATCATGTATTATTTTATATTCACATGATATTAATATATAAAAATGTTATCATATAAAATTATATCATATAGTTATGTTATCATATAATATTATCATATCACATATTATTTATTATAACATATTTATATACTATGTCAATGTTATGTGATTTTGCAATACAAGTGATTTTTTAATTAATATCAATTAATCAATTATTAATTATAATAATTTATTTAATTTAAAATAAAAATATAATAATTTGATTAAATATAATAAAATAATACAAATTTGTTAAAATATTTTTGAATAATTAAGTGACATTTTTATATATTATATCAAATATATTTGTATTAAATATTATAATTTATATTAATAAAATTAAATTATTTTTGTTACTTAATATTTAAATGGTAGTTTTAGGACAATAGTAAACAAAATCCAAATAATTAGGACTCTTTTTTAGATTATTTTAAGTCACTACTTATTCGGTTCTCCTTTTGCTTATCCCCATCGGGGAATCTCTCCCCCCCTTATCTTGAAACGAAGGCATGGACTTGAATCTTTGGGAATCAATTAATAGTGACATAAAGTAGGAATCCGTGCCGTACACTCTTCCTCCACTAGGGTTCATTTCTCTTGCACATGGAGGATTGATTTAGACAGCCCCCTTGTATTTATTATTGAATTATATCGGTACAAAGCCCATGCAGAGCTAATCAGAGTGTTAGTGATGGATCGTTTCATGAATGATGATGGTTAAGTATACGTTTTATTTGAGTAATATATAATTCAAAGCCAATTACCAACGGCTGTCATTGTCGCCAAACTTCATTGCTTTTGTTTTCGAAGCCATTATTATACCTTCTTTTTTTGGGGTGGGGGTGGGAATGAAAGCCATTATCATACTTTAATATCAGACATGGGTGAAGTTCCAAGTCGGGCCAAGGGGTAGTTTCGTTGATGATAATTCCAAATCAAGGTTCATTTTCATGGCTAGCTAGCACTTGATTGCACAAAAGGATCATGTTATCCGTTACGGAGTAGCAATTGGTGTAGTACAGTGTCAGCTTCCAAGGATTTGCAATGGGTATAAATCGATATGAATTGTACTCGTAAGATTGATTCTTAAAGAAATAAAGATAAGAATAACGTGGCCGCGACACGCTTTATTTTCTAAAGAAAGGAAAAGAATTTGTTGGGAGTAAAATAATGTTTGGAGGGCTACTCCATCGCTATTTACGCAATAACATAATGTCAAATTTGTGGAAAAATGCGGGTATTACTATTATTTGCATGATGCAAGTTCGATGAGTAAAGAATTCCTCTCTATGGTGTCTTGTGTGCACAATATTAATATATTATTATTGTTATAAAATATAATTTGAAAAAATAATTATAAGAGAAAAAATTAATAAAATAAAAAATTTAGAAATAAAGTGAGGAGTCTATTTATAAGTTAATAACTTTTTAAATTAATTCAATTTATATCTAAATCTAGATATATATAGTCAAATTTAAATATTTAAATTGGATTATACTTATTATGAAAGTTTGATACTGTTTAACTTTTTTTTTTTATAATTAAGAAAGGGAATTCGAACCTTACTCTTTAAGCAGGAAAATTATACACTAACCAGATAAATACTCAGGTGCCATAACTTGATTTAGACTTATTGGATTATAAGATAATGGATATTTATATATATATATTTTATAACAATTACTCAATTATAAATTATTTTAATTTTTTAAATAATTTTTTTAAAATTTATAAATATTTATTTTAAAAAAGTTTTTAACTTTTAAATTTATTAATTAAATAATATTGACAAAATATCAAGTAGGAACTTTATAAAAAAAATGGACTTATAAACATAGCCCAAGCGTGGCCCAGAGCCTTTTTCTCATATTTTATTCATTTGGGCTAAATCGACATTATTCCGACAAAAGAATGGTCCTTAGTTGAACTAATTACGCTTGCCCGGTTAATGCCCCCGAATGACAAAATCTATCCATCCAGCCCAATATAACCGCCTCTTGAGCTCTCTCGCCACAGAGCAAAACTCAAACGACCACACCATCACTGAAAGCTCGCCGACGAGCTTTTGATTTTACATTTAAAGGTTTATGAAGTAAGGTTTTGGGATTTGTTTCTTTAGATTTTTTTGATGGAGGAAGGAGAGAGCATATTGGAAGCGATTTACGAAGAGGACGGTTTAGGGGATGGCGAAGATGTTGAGATGCTTGATGTAGAAGAAGGAGAGCTCGTGGATAATAACTCGGGAAATTATCGGGAAAAAGGCGGCGTTGCAGATGCAAACATTGAAAGCGAAGGGTCCCAAAGTAAAAACAAAAAGCGCAGAGCAAATAAGAAGAAGAACAGGAAAAAGAAGGGTGGTTCGGGGCCTAAAGCTTTTGATATAAACAGGTAATATCTGTGAAGATTAATTTTTCATTGCATCAATAAATAAACTAAATAAACAGAATATATATTTGGGTAAGTTTGGTTTTTGAGAAGTTGTTAAATATGGGGATTTGCAGGTTTGTGTTGGATACTTGTAGACGGTTAAAAGAGAGGAAGTCGTATATGGTATACACTGCTGTGGGATGTTTGGGGGTTTCTGCATTAAGTGATCTTGTTAGAGAGGTATTTTTGATTTTATCCCTTTCAAGCTATTTATTTATTTTATTTAATTTTTTGTGTGCTTAATGTATAATTCAATGTTGGCTTCACCATAAATAAATTGTTTAATTTATAAAAATTACTAGTGAAAATTTATATGTGCTTTGAAGTTCTGAGATGTTTGAAACTTGTTGAGATTATGCTGTTGTTTCTTCAGAAAATCTGTATGAATAATGATAGATAATTTGGTTAGGCTGTGTTAATGTTGCCTGTTCTATAATGCTCTGACAAGCTTAGTTGAGTTTGGTTCATGTCACATTCTCTAGTTGGGATTATGGTGCATTAGTAACTTCTCTTTCAGAAGTTAATAAGTTTGTGCTTGGTAACATTTCTGCCTTGCACCTTTTTGAGAGCTCCTCAGCTAATTTCGGTCTTGCCTGTTGCTGTCATCTTTGTGGGTACCTCTAAATTCTGAGTAACCTAAGCTTACCCCTTTTACATTGGCCTCTATTTTTTTCCCAATAAGATCAGTGCTTTTAAAAATAAATCACTGCCAGTAGTGAACGAGAAAATATTCATTTCGTTGTTAAGGAAAGGTGAGAATGTGGGTTGCACTTCATTTTGAGTCTGCCTAGGCTGCCGATGCTTGACTACTCTTTTTAAAAACAATTCCACGCTTAACATCTGATGGTCTACAATGTTTTCCCTACCATTGCTGATTTTTTTTACAGATGTCATTTGCTACTTCAAAACCTGTGCTCTGAGCTGAGATACTTAATAAGTTCCTTTTGATATAGGTTGTTACCAATTTTTCTTTCTTCGACTTGCACAACTCAGCGTTGATGTAAAATATTTTATCAAGTAGGTTTTCAGATATCAAACAGCCAACTATAAGAATGGATATGTTCAAAATAAAAGACAGCCCTTCATGTCTAATTATCCAGATGGTAGGATCATGAGAAAATATTGAAGCTTCATGTCTAATTCATTTTTCCATGCCACATAAGAAGTGATATGTTAAAAGTCTTCGCCTTGGCTATTATTGCTTGACCTGTATACGAGGAATAATTGGTAGAAATTCTTGAGTTGTTCTTCGTTTTGTCCTTTTACATCTATGGCAACCCTACGCTTTTTGTTGTATGTTCAGTAATTGCTTAATGTTACAATGATGATTTTTGTAGTTTAAGCTTTGAGCTAACAATATTTTCATATCTGCTACTGTGCTATCCACCCCCTTACTTTGTTCCTTTTTTTCCTTCATTCTTTTTCTTTCCACACCCAAGATCTTTTGCATTTCCTTTTCCCTGCTATTGTTCCTACTGGGATGTCTATGATGAAACATAAAATTCTCAGGTGGATGCAATTCAATCTTGTGGAGGTCAGATGACTGCTGATGGAAGACGTTGTCGGACAGGTGGTGGGATATTATGGAATATCATAAAAGCACGGGAACCGGCTGCTTATTGTGAGATAATGAAAAAAGCCAAGGACTTTGAGGTTCGTACTTATGGGCACATAAAGTGCTATTCTTTTCCTTTTGGTCAGTTGAAAGTATACATGTCTGCATGAGAACTTTCAATGATCACCTATCAATTGGATGTCTAAATAATGTTGTTAGGAGCCAGTTGGTTGGTTCTTCGTAAGCTCAGCTTATATAGAATCTATTTCTTTGATCAACACTCAATAGTCTGTGACAGTTTTATGTGGCTTGGTAGTTTTGCTTAGAAATCTGATTGCAGTAGTGATAAGTTCTTTTTTATGTGAGAATTTAGTATGATTCAAGCAACTCTTGTATTTGATGTAATAGTCTTTGAACTGGATTCATGATGCCATTCCAATGCAATTCATAAGCCTCTTGGTTCTTGTATAATGTTATGGCCCATTCGATTCTTTTTATTCTTCAAATAGTATTCTAAAATATGTGAGTAATGGTATTTATGTTTTTGCAGAAGCAATTTAAGCAACAAAATGTCAGCCAAGTACTGGCACAGAACAGAGAGAGCTCTTGTCAAGGAACGGCCTGTACACTCACTAATGGAACTTCAGCAAGCGTTCCAGAAGATTCTCAACTAATACCTCAAAACCTGAAAGAGCAGTTCAGTGCTGAAGGAACACGCAAATCTGTTCATGAGAGGATTAGGGTCCCTGTTTCTTATGATGACCTTCTAGGAGAGGAACAAAAAGAAGAGAAATATAATCATTGAAAAATTGGAAATTTTGCAAATTTTGCTTGGCATCAATTTTGCATGCATAGATTTATTGATACAAGGGATTTTATATTGTTTGGGAGGCTACAGATGAGATCTTTTTCCCCACTTAATGAGAGAATTACCCAGTTCAATAGTTGTTCTTGAATCAAAATGCCATTTTAGAAGTAAAAATTTACGATTACTCTTATTCAATATCCTTTTTCTGGGTCATCTTATTGGTACTTGTTTCTCATCTTCTCTTTGCTTCAAATGGAGGTCGGATTTAGATTATGGGTCCAGTAGAGAGTTCCATCGGAAGATATTGCTTTGAACTTTAAAATCTGAAACTAACCAAATACTGGCTGGGAGGGGATCAGTGGTTTTGAGCGTTGGCTGGTATAAACAGGATGTTTGTGTTGACATTTTCCTAGGTGTTTTACAAGTAAAAGAGGAAAACATTGATTGATGTCACTCTAAGCTTAGATAGTCTCATGTTTGTGGTATGTCTGTCGATAGTCGCTAAAGCAGTCCATGTCGCTATTAGCCAAACCCAAAACAAAACGATGAGTACTTTGGATCTTCCATCATTGAAGGAATCTGGTTTTATCATTAAAACCTCTTCTCACCTCCATTCCTGTACCGTACATGACTTTGAGTCAGCCATTAGTTTTAGATCATTGATCAAATATGAAACTTACTGTTCCATACATTTTGTTTTCTTGGCAAAGTAATGGATACAACGTGGCTACAATCGTTAGGACCAAGACCTTAATCTTAGAATAGTTAACGGTGGCTAACAAAGTCACAAGAGTATCTAAAAACTTCTGCGACAAAGGTCATCACAAAATTAACAGAGGAGGCCGACCAACTAGTTAAGTCTCCGCAGGCAAGAAACTTGGATGTTGCTTCTTTTGGAGGAAGAGGCAAACCACGGTACAGTCATCTACTTTTGAAGATGGAAACTTCTTCTTCCATGAGGCGGTAGCTGCCTCCACCACTGCTCTTGCGGCTGCCTGCTCACTCTCTGCCTCCATCACTATGGAGGCAACTTGGCTGTTGTTTAGCACATCCCATACCTAAAGAAAACAGGCCAAAAACAAATGTTCAGGTTCATTCTTATAGTGGAAACTTTCTACAAAGCATTATTATTTCAGTGAAATGGGCTGTACCCCATCTGTTGCAAGAACAATGAATTGATCGTTTGGAGTAAGGTGGTGATAGAAGACGTCAGGGATTGCGATTATTCCATGGTTCTTGAGTAGGAAGTCTCCAAAAGCTCGAGACATGGCCAGGCCTGGAGAATCTTCATGGGGCAGCCACACACGCTGGATATGCGATTCTTCCTTTAAAGCAAGTACCCTTCCATTGCAACTCCTGATTCGTTCGGCTTCACCTGTATCAAAATAATTGATCAACCACTACAAACAAAAAGGATGGCTTGAAGAAAAAAATAATACACCTATAGTATATGCTCTTCAGTCCTGCTAGGAAAACTTTATTTTGACGGTCTGTCCTTCGGAATGACTTGTAGCAAGAAAGATGCTGTGAGCTGTGATTGCTCAATATACCTTAGAATACATGTTGTTTTTCTTCCTGGGGTATACTAAGAGTTGGCAAAGAATTTAGTCGTATAAGAAGAACAAATATTTTTCAGAAGATTCAGAGGAAGGGCTATTTTTTTGCTTTACCAGAAAGGAAAAGGGTCTTACTGGGTAAACCAGGCTTCAAATCAGTAGATAATTGAACAGCCTTGATACCATTTGCTGTTGTTGTTCCTAGAATCGCCCTTGAATCGCCAAGGTTTGCAATCATAAGATCTTCACCCTTTGAAAAACCAATAGGAAATAATAAATAAAGATGGGACTTCGATTTCCAAACAGTTTCTACAAATCACGAACGCTAGCTTTCTTACCTGTCTCACAACAACAACAGCAGTGGTTCCACTGGTAGAGCAGTCCAAATTCTCTTGAAGCTTAATCTCCTTGTCCATCACCTTGAAGGCACTGATGCAAGCCTCTTGCCATTTAAGCAAATCCTTGCTTAGTACCGATCCACTCTTTAAATCTGCTACTTGATCCTGGAAATTCTTGTGATCTGCTGATGTCTTCATCGTTGCTAGAGCATTCTTTTGGCTTAGCAAGAGTGATGGCAACCGGTTTCTCACCTTATTGCTCACTATGTGACCATTCTTTCCATGACCATCAAAAACTCCACAAAGAGCTCCACCTTCCATTCCATAGTCCTTTAAGAACACAAACACATTATATACTCAGTTTGATCCCATCTCAATTCGACCTATTAATTCCTTTTTGATTAACAAAATAAACCAACTATCATGTTTAAAACTGCCATAATATAACTAAGGAGTAGCAGTGGCAAACCTGATAAAGGATGGCAGCATCCTGTTTCAGTCCTTTGCTTCCCTGCCTAGAGTAAAGAGAGCCAAGTCCCTGAATTCCTATAGAAGCAATGTTTTCTGCCAAGTAGACAACATTTTCCTGGCAGTCTTCAGCCTCATGAATCTCTGAAGATGCAACGGATATGCAGATTCCCATCTCAAACTGAATACAAAGAATTTTCTTATTCTCCACCCAGAGTCACCGCCACCTTATTAAATTCCGATGACTTGTGGAAACAGTCCCCTCAATCATGTATTTAAGGACTCCTACAATGCGCATGTTAGCAAGATAATAATTATATATAGCGGCACAAGTGGCTCCCAGTGACCTGAAAGCACACTCCAATTCATTAATAAATTGTTTCTTAATTAATTGTTGAGTATTATTATAGGCTACCCCAAGATTCACTTAAAGAGGCATATGAGGTGTGTTCTTGCAAAGATTAGTATCTTGACAAGACATTCAAACTCTAGCCTCTCACGTACACAAGGAAATTTCCTCCTCCTTGCCTCAAATACTTTGTAAATAGCTCTTAGACATATTTGTGGAATACATATCACATGATTTACAAGCCCCTAAGGTTACATTTCATGAAATCCCAATGAACAATGGATGAACTGTGTGACCCAGAGGGCTCATGGAAGCCTATGTTTATAAAAATCAAAGGTAAAATGGACGGTTGGTCCCTTCCATAAAGTAAAAAAGGAAGGGATGGTTGACACTTGACCAAGCATATGTACTTTACAGGGGAAAAAGACTGTATCCATGGCCAAAGGAATCAGTTTTAACATTAACTCAACAGCTTTCAGACAGAATTATAAAAAGATGCATCAAAATGTTGGTCAACTCTTAAAAAGAAAAAACAAATAATTAAGCTATTGAAAGAAGTTTAATGCTACCCTCAAGAGCGCGTAATCATGGTTCATTAAAGTCTGCCAAGCATGCACAAGTTAAGGGAAAGGACTTGTTTGAGGTACGTCAGGCTGATTCATTGCTTAGTCTGATAGAGTTGATCATAAGATCATAACCGTACAAACTGTGGACTTTTCTTGCAGATAGTTTAAAACTTGGTTGATTATCCAAGTTGACTTTTTATTAACAGACAATTATTCAAATGGATGGGTCCCTTTCCGAATTGGTTGGATTTTGTTTATGCTATGCCATTGGAAACCCACGCAGGGATCTCAATGAGCAAACATGCCGTGTAGTTTTGGCAGAAGCAGCTGGAATTGAAAAAGAAACAGTCTTTTTATTATTTTATAAAGTCACAAATAAGAATTGAAACTAGAAAACTTAGAAGTTTGATTAGTGGCAACAAGATAATAATAATAAAATTCTAATAACATTTGCTCTATTAATTTTTTTCACATAATACTTGACAAAATTTAAATAAATTTTTATTTTTTTATGATATTCAATCAAATTTTCATTTTTATATTAAATTAAGACCTATATGACTAATAATTGATTAATTATTATTAATTAAAATATCATTTGTTATTTTATACACATGTGATACTAATATGATGTTGATGTGGATGGTGAAATATCACATAATTATATTATCATGTTATATCATCATCTAACATATTATTATGCCATGTCAATGTTATGTAGTAAAAAATAACAAGTGACATCTTGATTAACATCCGTTAATCAATTATTAATTATAAAAATTTATTTGATTTAAATTAAAAAGTATAAAGATTTGATTAAATATAAAATAAAATAAAAGTTTATATAAATTTTCTTAAATGATGCATAAATTTTTTAAAGTATTTTACCTTCCTTTAAAAAAAAAAAAAAGAACAAATATCCTTACACAAATGGTAAAGGTTGATTGGCTATGTGTTATTTTTGTCCTTTAGATTTCTCCAATTCATTAAATCAAAGGGATGAGAAGAGTAATAGCTTCTTATAATTTCAGATTGTTTAGTTGTTTACATGAAGGATGAAATCTACTAGAATAGAGTAATCAGATAATGATGCCGACTCCCCTTCCTCCAAGGAACCATTGACTGCATTTTAACAATTATTAGCGTTGAATCTATCTGATTCTTATTCTTTAAAGATCAATAATTGATTCCAAGTTAGTATTCGAATTACATAGAGAAACAAAAGCCCACCAGATTTCTACTACTTTGAGTTTTTCATTTTTTGTTGGCCGAAACTGAATAATCTATGCCCTGATTGGCAAATGTAGCAGACTGGAAGCCTATGAACACGCGTTAATGATGACACGGGTGAACATAATCCCAACATTTTGATCCAAGCCATACACTTTTATAAGCACGCTTCGTTCTTTGTCTAGTCAAATAAACCCATCCTTCTCCCAAACTCCGTACAGGTCAGACTTCCATTTTTCCTTTTCCCCAATGTTTTGCATCAGTGGTTTGGATAGCCCAGGAATCTTATCAGATAAGAAACTTTTATACAATAACATTATACTAATTCTTTAATGGAAAAACATTTGTTATCAAATGAAATGCTTGGAAACCTTGAACTTTCCAGATAAGATTCCTTCTACAATCAAAACCAATGTATTAGGATTAGGCATGCTAGAATAATAGAACACTTGGCATGCATTAAATCAATGGTTATAAGCTTATGCACCCCTTACGTGGACCAGTTAATGTGCAGTTTGCAGCCAAATGTTGGATCAAAGGTCTTTGCATCTGGTGCTCTTGGACAAGCCTTGTCTGGTGTGCCTGTGTAAGTAAAGGATCAAGGAGAGTTTATTACTAAAAAAATGCTAAAAGAAATGCTCCTGCGGCTGCCTCTGACATGTTAAGAAAATTCGCATTGTCATATACATTGATCCATAACAATAACAAGTATGATTGATGAACATAGCGGTCGATATGACAAGGAAGCATCTTCCTTCAAGAAGCTGAAATATAAAAAGTTTAACATATCCCCCAGATTGGATGGATGACCATTTACTGTGTAGGTGTAAGATAATGATATACTGAATCATATATTAAATGAAACAGTTTCAAAAACACACACAGAAAGGGTTTAATCTGTACAGAATGTTTACAGAAGATAAATAGGTCATCTAGTCCATGTATCTTATTTCCAGCACATCCAGAAATCATACTGGTAAAACCCAAGGATCGAAGCAGCATCGAAATTCGGTGGTTAATATTCTCACTGGCTGGTGGATATAAGAACACTATCTTCACCATTTCCTGATTCAGCTGACTTCTTCATAAGAGGCTTGGGAATATCACAGTCGTCTTGAGGGCAACGCTGTTGAGGGTGAGACAACAACATAGACATGAAACGGAAGAGAGTACGCGGTAGACCATGTCCACTCTCATGGATGTATCCTTCATACTCGCTGACATGTTCAAGCGCATCAACAAGTGCATCATAGACCACCTGGGGACAGTTATCTGGTCCAGGCTTGTCGTGGAGGTACATCACATCCAAAGTGAAGAGTTTCTGGTTAACAGGCCATTGATGCTGGGGCCGTATCGATGATCTGCAGTATATAAGAATCTAAGAGACCAGCAAAATATCACACCATGTGTCAGAATTACTAAGGAAGAATGAGGAAAAAGAAACATTAATATATTTCAACTCTAGGATGCACATACCAAAGGTTCATAACTTAATCTTTACAAGAAATGGGAATCATTCCTAGAAATTCATTAAACAAAGGATGCCTTGAAAACAAAAACAACATCTAAGCAGGTGTAGATAATGAATTCTACCAATAATTATCAAAGATAAATTACTGAGGCATAACCTAATTGGTAGCGACACTTAGAAAAGGAGGTCCCGAGTTCCAATCCTTTCCCCAACTTAACCATAATAACAATGATAAAGAGGAAAAGAAATGGATACTGACCACTCTTAAAATCCGGTTCTGTGCACGAGATTTCTTTGCTTCATGAGCTGCTAAGCGGAATAAATTGGTGAGATCAGCTTGGCCAGAAGAGACGGTAGTAGCCGAGAGTGCCCGAACAGCAGCAATGGTAGACTCAACATCACTGCTGAACTCTTTTCTAAGCTGAAAAATCACAGGTAATCAAAAAGAAATAAAAATTTATAAATAAATAACTTTCAAGTCCTTTTTCGAATTCATGAAATGCTAGACTACTTCCTTCTGTTTCCCACATTTCCAATCAATCTTAAAATAAAATTAAAGACAACAAAAGGAGAAAGGGAAAAATACCCAAGAGGCGGATTTGGACAGTGTGGCGAAAGCGAAGCGGTGATCGGGGTTGATAGAGAGTTTGGAGTTGACGAAGAGAAGGATGGCCTGCCTTATGGAATCCAATCTGGTGATTCCCGCTGTTTTCATCTCAACAAGCGACTCTGCGTCCACGTCCACGCAAAATATTATGTCCTCGTTGCTTTTTCGTGTTGGTTTCAGAGTGTAACGCCCTGTTCCACCCACCGAGGCGTCTCCTTCGACTCCTTCCATTTTCATTTTCCCTCGATTTCCTTCCTTCGGGAGAGAAGACATAGCAACCTACCAAGGGGCGGGACGGAGGGGAAGAGAAGAGGAAAGGAAATTGCCATATAGACCATCGAAACGGTGCGTTTTTACTCTAACAACTTCAACGGCGTCGTTCTAGGGTGGACAAAAAAGGAAAGTAAAGGTCGGAGAAACGGTGCGTTTTTGCAGCATGTTTTCGTTCCTGTTTGGCTGCTTCTCGAGTGTTCCCGTTTTGTTTCTTTTTGGTTTTTGCTTCTTGGCTTCGTTTGGCTGCGAAAGTGAGAGAGATCGGAGAGAAGGCGAAAATGGCGTGTACGCATGACCACAGCTGCGAAGATCACGATTGTTCTTCTAATTGGTCTCTTTACAAGCACATCGACCTTTCCAAGGTTGTTTCTCCTTTTTTTTTTGAAATATATTGAAGATTCAACCTATTCATTACTGATTTTTCTTGTGTTTTTTCATAAGTGGATTTTGGTTTTCCCTGATTGAATGTTTAAGTATAATTTCTATTCATTTTTCCACTCTCCAATTTTAATGAATTGACATGGAGTATTACTTTCGTTTCTTGGAATTTTGGTTACCGTTAAGGTGACTGCTCTAAATGAGGCTAATCCAGGAAGTGTTAAATCGGTGTTTAAAGCTTGGGAGGAGCGATTGAATTCTTCTGGGGTAAATTTTTATTATTTTTTAATTAAATGTACTTTTATCTTTCTTATATCATGCATCAGTTCTTTTCTTTGTTGAAACAAATGAATATATATATTGTTCATGTTTGTGTTAGCATGCTTTTGGGAGAATTTTGAATTTTGCATCGAAGTATTTGTCAAGTTCATGGTATGTGAAGCTTAATGTGTGGTTTTTAATCGTGGCAGGAACACTTGGAAAGCAATGAGGGTGATCCTGAGCTACTTGTTTACATCCCGTATGTGCCTGTTTCTAGTTGTTTAGTGGTTTACCTGAAAGTTTGCTTTGAATGTTCATGCCTTTACTTGCTTGAATTTACAAACCACCATCTATGTCTGTGGTCTTGTTGATATGACAAGTGACTACCTTAAATTTTTTGTGCTTGAGCTAAGTGAAGGAAGCATGCTGGTTTGAATATCAAGGATGACAAATTCATAATTTGTATTATATTGATAAATAGTATTCCATTTTATTTTTACCCAGTGTACTGGTCTCATTTTTCTGCTTTGTTATACATTATTATAGCTATATTCCTTGCTTGCTAACTCAAGGTATGCTTGAAATGTATATCATGAATCAAGTGGTCGACTCTATTTGTTCATTTTCTTGGTTTGGAATTTTAATGTTCCAGAAGTGCTTGTCTAACTTGTCATGTACTTATTGGGTTTGTTCTAATAGATTTACATCAGATGTGAAGATCAAGAGCATATCAGTTGTTGGTGGTGCTGATGGAACAAGTCCTTCTAAGATGAGAGTGTAAGTTCTTGTGACTGACCTAGTGGTTTCATTGCTTCTGAAATGGTTAATCTGCAGTTAGAAAGTGAAGGTTAATATTCAACGTTAATTGCAGTGATGATATTTTAACTGCTTTCACACTGTAGATATCTTTGATTTTGGTGTTTCCAAAGAACATAAGATTGTAGTGTTTTGAAAGGGGCGTCTGCTGTCCATATTGCTTTCTTCTTAGTTATTTTCTTTTGCAATTCTTCCTAATAAAAGGTTTTTTTTTTTTTTCAATTTGTCTTGATTAGGTTTATCAATCGAGAAGTCATTGACTTCTCTGATGCTCAAGGCATGCAACCTGTGCAGGTATTGGTTGTCTTGCCTTGCCATGGAGTATACTGATAAATTGAGCTAAGTTGACCTAAAACGTGTATGTTTTCTTTGAAGGAGTGGGATTTGGTTGAAAATTTGCAAGGAGTGTTAGAATATCAGACAAGGTAGGTACTTATCCCTCCAAACAGTGTTATCTTTGTTTTAAGAACACTTCTCATCCATTTGTGAGCAGTTAACTTGCTTAATTTGTCGTGCATGAATACTTGTTCCACATAGCCCTGATCCACTGACAATGTTGAGTTGATGCTAATAAAAGAATTCATAAAATAGCATACCTCTGTCTCATCTTCTCTGTTATCTAGTTTCTTTCTTTCTGATGTTTATTAACATGTATATCTAGGTATTCAAAATTTCAAAGTGTGGCAAGTATTACGTTGCATTTCCCTGAGAGTTTTGGTGGTGACACTACTCAAATTCACTACATTGGTTTCAAAGGTGAAGCCACACAGGTACTTCCCTTGACAAAGCTCGGACCCACTGGTGGTGTTGATTCTTTTCTGTTCCCTGTAAAAATTGGGTGCTTCAAATGATCTAGTTTCCTGAATTTGACTAACAGTTGAAGAGGGATGTTGTTGCAACAATTGTTTATGAAATTACACCCAATCCGTCCGATCACAAGTAAGTGGTTGCTCTTTCTAAATGGTTATGTACTGGGATAGACCTTGAATTAAGCATTTTAATGTGGCCTGCATTCTTGTTGAATCTTGAATTATTCTGTTATTGATTGATATGTGTTGTAAATCTTGATCATGCATTATATAGTAGGCAACATTGGGACAGCTGACATTGATAGATATCTACAAAGCCTTTTCCAAGTTCATGCAGTAAAAACTACTCCTCTTATTTTGATTAAGTTTCAAGATGTCCATGCATTAGTTTTCGTTCAATTGGTATTTTAATATATAACTTAATTTAATTTATAAAAAATGATTACTCGTGCAGGACCCGGGCTGAAACTGGTGGGGGCTTTTCTCAAGTGGAGTAAAGAAACTGTCCTACCTCTGGGTGTTCTTGTGAAGAATCTGACCACTCCTTATATACATTCTATGATGAAAATTACACAAATGTTAATATAGCTGATGCAGAATCCCCCTACCCATCGGTTTCTTCTTTTCTTTTATTTCCATCATGTTATCAAAGATTTTATGCTTCATATACTGTGGGAAGGTTGAAATAGTTAATATTTGAAGTTTGAACTGAGAAGAGTCAAATTGTGCAAGCAACTTTGCATCTGCTATTTCCATTTGGTATCACACTGGGTTTCAGTTTGAAGTTACTGTTGCATTATTTCTCATATTACTCATCAGTTTCACGCAAGGTAAAGCATAATGAAGTTGGTAAAAACACTAGGCAGGTAATACTAAAAACAGATGCTACCTATATTAGCACTTTACATTTCATATTTTATAAGCTAAAATCCATCCAAGCTAGGGAAGACAATTCATCACGTTTTCTTGTTCTAAATTCTAATATATGATCACAAAAGGAACTGTCCTCTAATATAAAATGACAAAGCACTATTTCCTTTCATAGTATATTATAAATCTAATAAAATCCTGCAAGTTTTTAAAAGGAAAAAAAATGGAATGCCAGGCATGTATGTCATTTTTTTCCCCTTTTTGGCCGTAACGTTGGTCATCCTAACCTGATGAAGGCCAAGTGGCAACATCAGAGTCGAGTCATCGGAGGAGACACGATAGACCAACCCCCAGAGGACTTTTTGCCCTCGACAAGGATTTTTCCCAATTTTCCTCCTCACTTCTGAGTTCCGAGTTCTGACATCCGAGTCTCTGCTATCCAGCCGCTTGGCTTTTCCAATTTTTTTTTCTTTATTATTTTCTTTGTCTTTAAAGCGCGGCTCAATAATTTTAATAGAGTATTAGGGTTTTAGCCACGCACTTGCTTCACTCCATCTCAATAACGTTGCACTCCGAAAAAGAAAAAAGAAAACTCTTCCGAAAAATAGGCTCTCTTCTCTGTATTCGTTGAATCATTCACTTTTTTTTTTCTTTTAAATCCGTTATCCTCTCTGATTTTCATTTCCAGTTATTGGATTTTATGTTTGAGCCATACTTCTTGGTCTTGGCCAGGGCTTTTTTCACCCACTAATTCGTTCTATTAGATTTTATCAGGTACTATTATTTACGATTCTACAGAGTCAAAAGTTTACTTATTTTTCCCATTTTTTTAGGAAAAAATTGTAGTATATGCTGTAATTCTTGAGCTATATATGTTTTATCGTGGTCTCAGGAATTTGTAAGTGTCAGCTTTTTATCAGTCTCCTGCGAGAACTTCACTTTGCAAATCAAAATTTCATTTTTTTCTTTTTCTTTTTCTTTTGCTTATGGGAGAAAGTCATAAAAAGCTTTTCATTTTAACAAAGGAGAAGTTTGCGAATTAATTGGTGTTGGGTTGAATTTTTCATTTTAATTCTCTGTTTTGTCCGTAAATTCGTAGGAAATTTGTGAGGAATACTAGCGGAAAGCCAGAATGCAGGCTTGTAGCGGAGCTGCAATGATGGGTTCTGTGCAACAACCCATGAGGGTCAATAGACCAGCATTTCCTTTAAAAGGGTCTGGTATTAGTGGATTTCCGCACCAGATTAAGCTTAACTCAGTGAAACCCTGTAGAGCTCAACTTGAAGGGAGCTTAGTCACTGGGAGGCCTCCCTCTTCAGTCTCTGTCCCTGTGCTCGAAAGCAGTTTTGTGGACCATGGCCTCAGCGAAGCTGATCCTGAGGTTCGTGCAATTATTAGCAAGGAGAAGGAGAGGCAGTTTAAAAGCCTTGAGCTTATTGCCTCGGAGAACTTTACATCCCGTGCAGTGATGGAGGCAGTTGGCTCATGTCTCACAAACAAGTATTCTGAAGGACTGCCTGGTAAAAGGTCGTCTATCTAATTAAGCAAAGTGCATAGAGATTTAATTTTTTGTTAAGTTTTGATTTAAATCTGTGCAGCTAATGATCTTATTGTTTGTTGCAGGTACTATGGTGGCAATGAGTACATTGATGAACTTGAAATACTTTGCCAGAAGAGGGCTGTGGCAGCGTTTCATTTGGATGAAAAGAAATGGGGCGTTAATGTTCAACCATTGTCTGGTTCCCCTGCTAATTTTGAGGTTTATACAGCAATTCTTAATCCACATGATCGAATAATGGTAAGATGCTTCTGCCTGTTTTAATAATTTAATTTTTTGTCTTTGATAAGATACGAATTAATAATTTCTTCATGTAACTGGCATAGGGTCTGGACTTACCTCATGGGGGACATTTGTCACATGGATTCATGACTCCTAAAAGACGAGTATCTGGCACATCAATCTATTTCGAGTCCATGCCTTATAGACTTGATGAATCTACAGGTTATGCATCCTTATTATTAGACTTGCTAAGGTTTAGTGGTTGGTACTGGCTTGGTGGTTAATTCAATTTGTCTGAAATTTGGAACAGGCCTTGTTGATTATGTCATGCTTGAGAAGACAGCTACTCTCTTTCGACCAAAACTCATAATTGCTGGTGCCAGTGCATATCCTCGAGATTTTGACTATCCTCGTATGAGGAAGGTAAGGACTAACGTGCTTGCTGATTGTGCTGTAAAGCGTGCCACCATTTACTTACCATGTAGTGATTCTTTTATTAAGCATTTTGGATATTTTCCTTATCTTTGCAAATAACTTATTGGAATTGATATTTGTTTGAAGATCGCAGATGCTGTTGGTGCATTTCTCATGATGGATATGGCTCATATAAGTGGACTTGTTGCTGCTTCTGTAGTTGCTGACCCCTTCGAGTATTGTGATATTGTGACAACTACTACACACAAGGTTTAGGATTAATGCTTACAATTTCTGTGTTGAACTCTGTGTATGTTAATTCACTTGACATGCTGCTTTAGAGTATTAGTGTTGCTTGTCCAAATATTGATATTTAGTAAGGGTACCTGAAAAGTTTTACTTCTAGCATGACTAATGTCACTTGATCTTTTCCAGTTCTGCACTTTGTTTGTCATATGTATTAGAAAGTTCTGTTCTGCCCATTAATTTGCCAATAGTGTTGTATCTTCCAAATACTATATACTTCCTTTGCATTAATGTCCACAATAAACTCAATTTTCTCATTTATTTCCAGTCTTTGAGAGGTCCAAGAGGTGGCATGATCTTCTTCAAGAAGGATCCTGTTCTTGGAGTTGACTTAGAATCTGCCATTAACAATGCTGTTTTTCCTGGTTTGCAGGTTAGTTTGACTTGTCTCCTTTGGTCCTATTACTAATCTGAATTCCCCTATTCCAACCTTCTACTGACTTTCAAACTGAGGTTTTTTAGTTATGAAATTAATTATAGATATGAGAGGCATTTATAGACATGAGAGGTATGATGTTGTCTGTGCAGGGTGGTCCTCACAACCACACAATTGGTGGACTAGCAGTTTGCTTGAAACATGCACAGTCACAAGAGTTCAAGGCTTACCAAAACCAGGTACTGCCCTTTGAAGATATAAATTCAGTCCAAGTTATGTTTTGATGATCTTAATCTAATATGTGTACTTCATCCTGCAGGTAGTGTCTAATTGTAGAGCTCTTGCAAGCCGATTGGTTGAACTTGGCTATAAACTGGTTTCTGGTGGCAGTGACAATCACCTTGTACTTGTGGATCTGAGGCCATTGGTAAGTTACTATCTCCACAAGACATGCAGACATGTGCCCTCTTTATCTTCAAATCTTGAGTAGCATTGGAAGTATTTTTGTGATTCTTTTATAGATGCCCTATGCTCCCTTCCCCCTTTTTTTTTTTTCTAATTTTTTTATTTCTATTATCAACTTCTCCTTCAACAGGGTATTGATGGGGCTCGGGTGGAGAAAATACTTGACATGGCCTCTATCACCTTGAACAAAAATTCAGTGCCTGGTGAATTATGCCTTATTTTCTTTCTTTTTTTAATTCATTAAAAAATTTCCTTATTACAAAACAGGTACTAACACATCTCGAATTTTGCAGGGGATAAGAGTGCACTCGTGCCAGGTGGCATCCGCATTGGATCACCTGCTATGACCACTAGAGGATTCACAGAAAAGGAATTCACAGCTATTGCTGACTTCATCCATGAGGGTGTGCAAATAACTGTTGATGCTAAAGGATTAGTGTCTGGATCAAAGCCACAAGAGTTCTTGAAGTTTGTGGTGTCTCCCGATTTTCCTTTGACTGATAAGGTGGCAAATCTCCGGAGTAGAGTTGAAGCACTGACAACCCAGTTTCCCATTCCTGGGGTATGAATGGTGTCGATGCACTCTACTAAGTAATAATGAGAAGTTGAGAACATCATGAAATTCAACACAGGTTTTAGGGATCAAATTTGAATGTATTCATAAAGTTATGAAAATTTTGAAGTGTTTGAGATCTTGTATTGAAAATTATGGATTTCACTTGGTATAGATCTCATCAGTAACCACTTATTAGTACTCCATTGGTAGATAGGAAAAATTAAACCATTGGTCATGTGATCAACTTTCCATCGTCATTTCCCAGCATCTACGGTGTTAAGAGTTGAATTCTACGGATTATTTTAACTATTATTAATTTTAGTTTTTAAAATCTTAATGATAACACATTAACAACATACAACCTGGTAGGGTCCAATTCCTGGATTCCTCTCCGGCCAATCCAGAAATTCTTATGAAGAGGGTATTGCTTTTGTTCTACGCTAATAATTTCCAAGGAAACGAAAAAGATTCTAAAGAATAAATGGATGCGTTAAAATGGGAAAAGAAAGCTATCCCTAGCTTTATTCCACAACTTCTTTGGGTGCAAATAAAGGTTGGTAGTTAACTATCTGCACCAGTTAATCCATTACAATCCTCGAAAGGAAAATAATCCAGTATGGCAATTAATTCAATGCTATATAAATGGTCCCAAAAGGCCCAAAATGAGTTCAAAGGCAGCCCAAAGAGTAGAAAAAGCTTCTGTCCAAAACAAACTAAGGAACTCCTCTCCCTCCGTTTTAGGGTTTTTCGACAAAAGATACTTGTCAGTTTCACACTATTGTTCCTTCTCTTCTCCGTCTGCACTTCTCTTCAACAGGGACGACACCCATCTCCTGGTTTTCTTTTGGGTCTACTGTGAGGTAAGAGGCAATGCTTATTACCATTAGATTGATAGAGAGCTGTTTGCAACTATGGGTTTTCTTTTTTTTCGAAGTTTCAATCCTTTTATTTGCCGAAAATTCCCTTGAAGGATTCGTTTTTTGACAGTGTTGTGAATGATGAGGCGATTCAATATTATTACAGTTATCCCTGTCTGATTACTGTTGCTGATAATTTGTTTTCTGACACAACACTTTGTTATCATTAAGAACGATTTTTCTTTCCAATTTGCTTTTTTTTTTTTTGTTCTTTTCATTAATCTTTGCGGGTTTTGAAGTTTTGGATTTTCTGACATGCAGATTCAGCTAATGCCTAAGAAGAGTTCATCCAAAACGCCTTCAAAAAAGGCAGAAAAGGAAGAAGTAGAAGAACCTGTTCTGGGACAGAAGAAATCGTCTTCAACTCCTAAGAAGGCTGGTAATGAGATTGATGAGATATTTGCTGGTAAAAAGAGGAAGAAACCTGAACAAAAGAAGGCTGATAAGCCAAATGGTGATGAAATCTCGAAACCGAAACCACTGATGAAGAAGAAGAATAAAAAGAGTGAAGAAACCAAAGAGGAAGGATCCCAGGAACCTTCTTCTCGGCCTCGCAAGAGAACTGCAGATGGGTTTGCTATTTACACCGAAGAAGAATTGGGTATTAATAAATCGGATGTCGGAAGTACGCCGCTTTGTCCATTTGATTGTGATTGTTGTTTTTGATAGCGTTGGTTGATTCATTTTGCAACTTTGACAAATCAGTTTGCAGAAATTGAAATAGGGTCTAGGCTTTTCTGCTTCTTGTACACAAGGAATGAATTTCACATGAAATGCAATTTTGATACTTTGTTATTCTTGCAGAGAATTCTGAGCTAATTCTTCGTTTACTTTTGCATGATAATTGAATAGATTATAGTGATGTTAATCACTTCTGTTGATCATGGTATGCAATCAGAGATATTCAGACCAATAATTACAAGCAATTATCTTTTGCTTTTTTGGAATTTCAATGGATGATAATCTTTTAACCACCTTAACAGTTGCATTCTGTGCTCAATCAGATGACTTGTGCTGGTGCTTTTCACTCCTAATTCTGGTTTAGATTTGCCATTCATAACCACAAACAAAACTAGAGCTTCATCAGGGGAATGCAGTCGTGCACAGCCCTGGAGACTTGGATTGAGAAAGGGTAGCCTCTACCCTTTTCTTACACTGCGGATTTTAGTCTATAACATGGCCACAAAGGGTTCTTAGCAAAATTTGCAGATGTTCTTGTCTGGGATAAGTTTGTGATGGCTTCACAAGTAGGTTTCATTCATAAAGAGATTACTGCATAACAGATTATATTTACAACACTTGTGGTGCAGACAAATAGTCTAGTTATACAATATTATTTCAAGTAGGGGACAAATTTTCTTTATAGAGGCAGAAGGCCAAACTAAAATGGCCACAATTGGTGATAGCAATGCAATATATTTGTGGCTAGTGTGCTAAATTGCTGATATGCCTAAACATTGGTGATCAGTGAATCTCTGTAAGTAGCTGAGAAAGAAATCTCAGCTTCCATTTAACCCAAAAGGCTAAGCTGAGATTTTCTTTTCGAGGATTATAATGAATTAACTGGTGCAGATAGTTAACTACCGACCTTTATTTGCACCCAAAGAAGTTGTGGAATAAAGCAAGGGATAGTTTTCTTTTCCCATTTTAACGCATCCATTTATTCTTTCGTTTCCTTGGAAATTATTAGCTTAGAACAAAAGCTATACCCTCTTCATAAGAATTTCTGGATTGGTTGGAGAGAATCCAGGAGTTGGGCCCTTCCAGGTTGTATGTTGTTAATGTGTTATCATTAAGATTTTAAAAACTAAAATTAACTATAATTAAAATAATCCGTAAAATTCAACTCTTAACACCATAGATGCTGAGAAATGATGATGGAAAGTTGATCACATGACCAATGGTTTAATTTTTCCTGTCTACCGATGGAGTACTAATAAGTGGTTACTAATGAGATATATACTAAGTGAAATCCATAATGTTCAATAGAAGATCTCAAACACTTCCAAATTTTCATAACTTTATGAATATATTCAAATTTGATCCCTAAAACCTGTGTTGGATTTCACCTTGTTCTGATGTTCTCAATTTCTCTCCAAGTACTTTTTCACAACTTTATGGATACATTCAAATTCGATCCCTAAAACCTTTGTTGAATTTCATGATGTTCTCAATTTCTCATTATTACTTAGTAGAGTGCATCGATACCATTCATACCCCAGGAATGGGAAACTGGGTTGTCAGTGCTTCAACTCTACTCCAGAGACTTGCCACCTTATCAGTCAAAGGAAAATCGAGAGACACCACAAACTTCAAGAACTCTTGTAGCTTTGATCCAGACACCAATCCTTTAGCATTGACAGTTATTTGCACACCCTCATGGATGAAGTCAGCAATAGCTGTGAATTCCTTTTCTGTGAATCCTCTAGTGGTCATAGCAGGTGATCCAATGCGGATGCCACCTGGCACGAGTGCACTCTTATCCCCTGCAAAATTCGAGATGTGTTAGTACCTGTTTTGTAATAAGGAAATTTTTTAATGAATTAAACAAAGAAAGAAAATAAGGCATAATTCACCAGGCACTGAATTTTTGTGCAAGGTGATAGAAGCCATGTCAAGTATTTTCTCCAACCGAGCCCCATCAATACCCTGTTGAAGGAGAAGTTGATAATATAAGTAAAAAAATTAGAAAAAAAAAAGGGGGGGGAAGGGAGCATAGGGCATCTATAAAAGAATCACAAAAATACTTCCAATGCTACTCAAGATTTGAAGATAAAGAGGGCACATGTCTGCATGTCTTGTGGAGATAGTAACTTACCAATGGCCTCAGATCCACAAGTACAAGGTGATTGTCACTGCCACCAGAAACCAGTTGATAGCCAAGTTCAACCAATCGGCTTGCAAGAGCTCTACAATTAGACACTACCCGCAGGATGAAGTACACATATTAGATAAGATCATCAAAACATAACTTGGACTGAATTTATACCTCCCTAGAATTTTTATCAAATAAAATAATACAAATATATACAATTATATTTAACTCGATCGAATATAAATACAATCATTAATCCAAGAAATTCAAACTTAAGAAATGTAACTTGAAATATTAATAAAATGAAAACATAAAAGATAAATAAAAAATTAAAAAGGTGGAGTAGCTCAGATTCTATGGGTGTAATAAAAAGTCTGTCATGCCCAAATTGAGCAAATCAGAACGAGGAATTATTTTTATAATCATTGCTAACTCCATACCTCCATTCTTCATTTAAAAAAAAAACTTAAAAAAATAAAATAAAAAATAATAAGGCTCAGACACGCACAAACGCTGTCATCAAAAAGCTATTTGGTCCTTAAATTAAATGAATTTAAGAAAAAATCCAAATCAGAATCGAGAAACATAAATTTGTCATCATTGCCTTTTGTAATAATTAGTTGATGAATTAAATTTCTAATGAGAAAAACTGACAAAAAAACTTAAAGAGACCAACAACAAGAGTATCTATTGCCTTTTATAACCATGAAAAAGAAATCCTAATTTTGAGCGTTTTTAAAATTGTGTAAATATTGATGCTATGCTTCTATGAATATATCTAAGATAAAATATTAAAATTTTATTTTATAAAAGGAAAATTCAAATTTAATTTTTATAAAGAAAAAAAATAATTATAATATCCATTTAATTCATATAGTTACATTTTTTTTTAATTTAACCTTTTTACTTAAAATAGTGACAATTTAATCCATTGATTTTAAAAATTATTTCAATTTAATCCCTTCAACAAAATGCTAACATGGTATATGAGGTGAGCTCGAATTACTAACGTGGTGTTGCCACGTTATCATATCAAGGTGTCACATTATACACTCTTTGACGTTCTTGCCACCATAGCTAAACTCTTGCTTTTGTTAAAAAGGTTACTGTGCTTAAACCTAAGTTCCAACCTCAACATGAAGGTATCATATTTTAGACAAAATAAAGAAGAGAAAAAGAGAACGTCCACAATTTAGACGAAAAATGTTAAATGGAATTAGAGGACAATAAAAGGATTGGGATCAGGTGTAAGACAATACCAAAATGATCATAAATTTAGCTGCTTTAAATTTGAAGGAAACCATGGAGAGGCAAAGGCTCCCTCCAATCGTGTAAGTAGCTCGCTTTAGGCACCATGCAAAAGGTGGATTGCTACTGTAAACAACAAACACCCGTGTCTGACTGAGTGCCCGTCAACTATTGAGCTCCTAAAATGTACTTCAATTCAACCCACATTTCTTTTGGAAAAACACATTTAAAATAACTGAACAAGACCTAGAAAGAAATCAGACAATAGGAAATGTAAACGGGCTATTGTGTCATGAAACAACGGTGAGTTTCATGGGTCTTCTCCCGTTTAACTAAATCTTGGCTCCAAGCGGCAGTCAGGTCGCCATGGATCGGCACCTGCTGTTGACTCTATTTGTGGAGCCAGGATCCTAGTATCACACTTCATCGGAGAATCCCCAGTTTGCAAACAAAACAACTATCCAATTTAATAGTAGAGCAACTTCGGGAATCAAGAAAGAAGAAAATCTCCAGTACCTGAAAGAATCGAGCACTCAGTTGACTGATAATTTCTTCTTCGTGGCAGCAGCACCCACCGAGGTAGCAAGAAAATCATTATTCTTTGATGCTACATGTCAACTGTCAAATGGTAATTTCGCTCACTATTAGCTACCCAAGTGATCAGATAAGAAAAATAACAGTACCTCAAAAAGATAAAGGTATGAAGTATTTACCTTGCTGCCAGAGTATCTGCATAAGATCCAATCGTGCAGACTGCAGCTGCATTGGATATTACAAGACTGATGGCAAAACATGAAGGATTCCTGATGGAAAGACCATCAGCTGTGAACATTCTGGTATAGAATCTAAGTTATGAAAGACAATAAGGGATGGGAAGCAAAGTGAGAGAAACAGGGGCACTTGAGTGTTGAGATGAGGAGGCTGGATGTTGCTCAAGAGCTTAAAGCATATGCTTTTATAGAGTGGTATCTCCAAAACCCTAAAAACACTTGGGCTTGTAAAATTACTTAAATAGACAATGATTTAACTTTATTTACTCGACTCTTTTTTTTTTGGCAATATCACTAAATTTTTACTTAATACTATATTCAATCCGCTTATCATGCGCGTGAGTAGGTAAAAGTTATTTATTAATACTATATTATACCTTAAAATTTAGGTTAAGGCAAAAGTCTTTGATTAAATGAGAAAGAAAGGAAAACGATTTCTGTACTAGGCATCATCTAAATCATACATGCACTTTTTGTATATATTTATTAGGCATGATTTTTTGTTTTACTTAGTCAAGATCTTTTACATATATATATATATATAATTAATTAAAAAAACTTATAATTTAAAATAAATAGTAGTTTGATTAAATATATCAATATAAGGAAAAAATTATGATTACAAATCTACTATTAGTTAAAAAAATTAACATTATTTGTTTTAATATCATTAATTTTATCTTTTTTAGGTCAATTACTATTTAAGTGATAAAGAATTGAAAATTTAATATATGAAGTTACAAATTCACAATCATAATAATAATTAATTCAGTATAAAGCCAAATATTTTTTTTTTTTGTGAAAGTTTCAAAGTTATAATTTAAATTGTTGACTAATGTGTTATTTAGTTGGTGTACTCAATTAGTCACTTTGGTGGTGTGGAAGGCTTTAAGTCGTACGAGACGGTGTCGTATTACCTTGCAAGTAGTTAATCTTTCGTTGACAATTAGAATAGAAGTAGAACTATTCAAGTTTGGTTGCCGAGAAAGACTTGACAAGAAAATAAAGGTAGACGAAGAAAAAAAGGAAAAAAAAAAAGGTATAACGAGACGCACCGTCTTAATTCCTAGCTTCTTGGAAGCTTCTGCATAAGGTTTAGGCAGCCATCAACGTCTCCCTTTGAATGAAAATACTGTAGCTTTAATAATACGTTTACGCAGTTTTTATTTGACTTTCCGATCTCCAACTATTTTCGCCATTTTCTTCTCAACCAACTCGTACAAAAACCTCTACCAAAGCCACCAAAAACCCAGATTCCATTTTTAATTTTAGTTTCCCACTTTTCTATTCTCCAGCTTCATAGTTTCTATTATACTTTCAATTGAAAGAAGATTGTTTCGATCAGAACCATGGAGGCAGCATCTTTATCTGGAGTTCTTTCCCACACCAACCTTTCTGGTTCCAACCTTAGGAATTCTGATTATAGATTTTCAAGGTGAGACTTTTGTCCCAGAAATTTGGGATTTTTATCAAATATTTATGTTTATGAGTTAATGTTAGATCCCAACTTTTGTCTAGAAGGTACAAAGATTTGCTTGGTGAACAAAAGATGAAATTTTTGGACCAAAATGATTCCCAAATTTACGTCTTTGTCAATTTCTTTTCTTTTCTTTGTTTTTCAGGTCGATTCGTAGGGGCAGATGTGTTGCCTCTGTCTCACGCCATTCCTCTGAGGGATCAAATGATGTTGATAAACCTTCGTCTAAAGCCCTTGTCATCTCAAGTTCTGACTCGAATACTAAAAATTACAGCGCTCTCAAAGGATCCAATCTCAGCGGTGGCTCAAATCAGAAAAGGAATCTGAACTTGCAAACGAATTGTGCGGTGGGGTTTTGCACTTTTGGTGAAAATGTTGTAGAATCTCATGCACATGCTGCAGAGGAGAAGCTTGGGGTCCTGCTTTTGAATCTTGGAGGGCCCGAGACTCTTAACGATGTTCAACCGTTTCTGTATAACTTGTTTGCTGATCCTGTATGTTAGATTTCTTGGGCATTTTTTAATGTACTTTATATAACCATTTTTGGGTTTTAAGGTTCAGTAGTGTGCTGATGGTGATATTGTTTTTGTTGTAGGATATAATACGGCTGCCTAGGCTGTTTAAGTTTCTTCAACGACCTTTGGCAAAGTTAATTTCTGTTCTTCGGGCTCCCAAAAGTAAAGAAGGGTATGCTGCCATTGGTGGTGGCTCACCTTTGCGTAAAATAACTGATGAACAGGTAAATTCCTTAATTGTAGAAATTGAAATATTACTTTGTGCTTGTGTTGTGTTAAAGTGAATTTGTATGGATATTTTTTTCAATTGAACCATGTTAAATGTGTTAGACGCTTTTAAAAGTTGTCCTCATGTTGATGGTAAAACTTGTGGTTTGAATGTTATTATTGTATTTATAGCCTGAAGAATTTGCTGCAGGCGGATGCTCTTAGAATGGCTTTGGAGGCAAAGAATGTATGTGCCAATATATATGTTGGAATGCGATATTGGTACCCATTCACTGAGGAGGCAATTGAGCAGGTGGGTCTTCTAATAGTCAAACAAATTTGTGTGGGTTTTAAGTTTCTTCATATATCGTTGGTGAAGTTATGAACTTGTGTGATACCATATCGAGGAGTTGCTATTTTTGTTTAGGTGATATTAAGAGTTTATTGTTAAGTGCATCAAATCCTTACAGAAGGGATAAATATAGGGAGTTGGAAGAAAAATAAAGACTTCCCATGCCTTCCTGCAAGTTCTCCTTTTATATGACTTGAAATTATATCTTATATTTTAATAAGGAATTATCTGTTTAACATTGAATTATCTATCTTCAAAGTACGTTGAGTCTACGTTGCTAAGCATTTACGTTATGCTACAGATTAAGCGGGACAGGATAACAAAACTTGTTGTGCTGCCACTATATCCTCAGTTCTCCATCTCCACAACTGGATCAAGCGTCCGAGTTCTCCAGAGTATATTCAGGTGGGTGTTTGATAATTTGTGCTGCACCTTATCTGCTTGAAATCATCTATAACACCCCTTAGGAAATGGCTCTGAATGTGAGTTATATTTCAGGGAAGATGCATATCTATCAAGACTACCTGTTTCTGTCATTCTTTCATGGTATCAACGACAAGGTTATATTAGGTCTATGGCTGACTTGATTGAGAAAGAGTTGGGGAGATTTCCAAAGCCTGAAGAGGTTTGTTTGGTTGCTGCTTATACTACTTGTGTGTACATTTTTAAGCATAAAGTCAGAAGTTGATATGTCGAACTTGTGGTCTTTTGAGATTGACTTCATTACAACTCTTTCTAATATTCTTCTGAACTTCAGGTCATGATATTCTTTAGTGCTCATGGGGTGCCCGTCAGTTATGTTGAGGATGCTGGAGATCCGTACAAAGATCAAATGGAGGAGTGCATCTGCTTAATTATGCAAGAGTTGAAAGCTAGAGGAATTGGAAATGATCATAAACTTGCTTACCAGGTTGGTTTTAGAACTCAAGTTTCTGCTTTCACTTGAAAAATGAAAAACTGTTATGCTCAACTTCTTCTTCATGCTATTCCTCTAGAGTCGAGTTGGGCCTGTGCAATGGCTGAAGCCCTACACTGATGAAGTTCTTGTTGAGCTTGGCCAGAAAGGTGTGAAGAGTCTTCTAGCTGTTCCCATAAGGTACATGACTCTTAGTTTTAAGTAGCTGTTCTTGATGTGTGCTTTGAAATGCCAGATTATGAACTGAAAACTAATTCTACTTCCATCCAAAATTGTAGCTTTGTAAGTGAGCACATAGAGACTCTTGAAGAGATTGACATGGAATATAAGGACTTAGCTCTTGAATCTGGTATCGAGAATTGGGGTCGTGTGCCTGCTCTTGGTTGCACCTCTTCATTCATCACAGATCTAGCAGATGCTGTAGTTGAAGCTCTACCATCAGCAAAAGCCATGTCAACCTCAAGGGACACCGCTGAAGAAGCTGAATATGACCCCTTGAACTACCTTGTCAAACTGTTCCGCGGTTCAATCTTGGCATTCATTTTGCTATTGACACCAAAGGTGTTACTTGCATTTAGAAACCATCTCTTTTAATGATGATTAAAGAAAGCTAACGTTCATAGAGAAGACAGAGTTATATATATTAAAGGAGTTGTCCTCCATTTAGACCTGAATCTTAGAGACTTGTTTGGGGATGTGCCCCAATTCCGGCATATAGAAAGCAAAGATGGGATTTTTGCATAAGTGTAACCTTTTGGAACCAAGATTTTTTTTTTTCTTGGTGGTTTTGCTTAAGTGTAACCAGGGATATTTGCTTCCAGTGAAATAATAAACTTAAAATGCATACTTCGTCGCTGTCGATTGTTCTATTTTTGGTCACTATGAGGCTCGGTGAGAATGCCTTTGAAAGATGTTCAATTCCCGAGAATTCCTGTTCTTTTTTCTTGTAACTTCCCCAATGCTTTCTACAGGCTGTTACCTTGTAGCAGAATTCCTACTTATTTTTGGTTGAATCAAAAAAAAATCATTAATCTCAAAAGAGAAACTATCCAAATGTTAGCAACAGTTTGGGTTTTAAACACATTATCATAATCATTGCATGAAATAAACGAAAGAATTCCGAAGAGTTACCAAATTAAGTCCTTGATTACAACCAGCAAAATGTAAAACTTGGTATGCTTCAATGCTTCGTTCACGCTAGCAGACTCAGCATGAGGAAAGAGGACTTCATATTTATTCTCAAAGAGGTGCAGATAAGGCTGTTTACAGCCACATGTTTTAGATATATCTGCCACTATCCTCGAGAGAAAGATATATCCGGTATTATTTTTATTTAAAAAAGCCCAAGTAGATTAAGCCTATAAAGAGTGTGATTCAGGACGATTACTCAAGTCTGTAACATCTTTTATGCTGGATATTAGTAGGGAAATTAACAGCCAAAATGCCTGGTTACTCTCAGCAACCTCTTCCTTAATAGGAATACCTTCAATTGATAGAATTGCAATAGAGAATGGTGTACCTTTTTTGTGCAAGCAGGAAAATGGAATTAGAGATATGTTGATACGAATGGGTTGTTGCTAATCAAGTTTAATTTTTCTTGCAGAACGGCAACTTGTATGTTATGATGACAAAAAGATCTTGAAAAAATATATATATGGTGAAAGCTTTGATCAGTTCAAATTCAGAAGCTGTTCTTGTTGAATCACTTAAACATAGTAACCAGTTAAGGTGAATCCTCGACCAACAATCTCTCCAGCGCAGAACCAGGCAAAACACTCTAACCCAAATAGAGCAGCAATGCCAGCATCCTCAATCTTCAATTCCTTCCTGTTCTTCCACATATGCTTGGCATAATCCATCTCCTTCCAGAATGTCTCATAGCGGCCGGGAATACTGCCTCAAATTCAGAAGATTAACTCAGTGGGAGGGTAGAAAAGTTTGACTGATGCAGATAATAGCCAAAGAGGTAATGCATTTCTAGAAAAAGAAAACAAAATCACAATCAAACAACATTAGGCCTTCTTACTTGTAGATGTTTCCAATGTCAGCAATAGCAAATGACTAAAAGACTAGAAGGGAGAACTGATGATAACAGAAGTAACAAATTCAATGGATCAGCATGAAGGTTTGATCAACGCAGGGAGCATGATGGCAGCTGACAGATGTTCAAGGAAGAGGGAAAAAGGAATATATGATGTAGGGAGAAGTCTAGGCTGGCATTTAATACTAAAATGCAGCCCACGCCTTTTATTTCAACCCGCTGCCATGCTTGAGCATAACATGATTGTTGTAGGAGAGGTTGCGAGAGTCGCAATGCAATGACTAGAAACAAGGACAGGGGCCCTCTCCCTTTCCCTTTAACTCGACACCCATCACTACCAGCATAAGCTTCCTGCTCAGACCTTTTACTTTTCAGCCATCATATCCATGTCAATACAAATAACACAAAAGATTAACAAAAGAAAATCACCGCAAGTCACAGCATAGATTCATTTGAGTCTGAAACCTTTGAGATTACCCTAAAATGCTGAAAGGAAAAGCAGAAGAACGAATGGGGTAAAAGGGGTAACCTGGCTAGACGAGTGTAAAACAATTGCTTTGACAAAAGGTTACATTTCTCAACCGTAGGTGGCTCTTGAATGTAGTGCTTATTCTGCTCCAGTAGCTGCTTGTAGTAGGCAGAACCATGCTTTGCTACAAATTGGGATGCCTGAGTTGCCTTGGACTGCAACTGAGCTAACTTCGGTGCCAACCCCATCGGCTTCACAAACAAACAAAACCACCAGGATAGAATCGTAATACGTTAGATAAACAGAAATTTCATCAGAAATCAGCCAAAAAAGTTTCAACTCGGCAGACTTGTTTGGGCAATTTGTCCATTTTCCATCAAATAATCCCAGAATTACGAGCTCTTGAATTCATAATACTATACCTTAATTCCCACGCTATTGATCTAAATATCAATTTTAAAAACACAAGAGAATCGATTAGAAAGGATCAAACAGAAAAAGAAACGTTTACTTAAGCAGCATTAAAGTAATTAATCCCACTGAAGTCCAAATTCACTGGAAAAAAGAGAGAGGGGGATGAAAAGAAAAAGTACAACATGTTGTGGAAAACAATAAGAGCTCCATTGCAGAATCCAAGAATAAACCGAATCGATAAGCCAAAAACCAGATTTCTAAAAGTTTCAAAGAATTAGTAAGAGTCAACAACATTTGACGATATATGGTAAGTTTGGAGAGCTAAAGATGCAGAGTTGGATAAGTAAAATAAGGAAAGATGAAGAGAAAAATGCAGCATTACAATCTGAGGGAACGAACCTACCTATATCTGTTTTTGGCGATAGGAGAGAGAGAAGGAGCGGTACAGAGCAGAGGGAGAAGTAGGGTTTTATTTCCTCGTGTAATATTTATATATCCTGGTAATTTTTGCTTATGTTCCGCTGCGGTGAGTCCTCGTCAGTATCCTGCACTGAATGCAAATAATCTTACCATGTGTCCAGAAGGATTCAAATATACGAGACACATTATTTATTATTATTATTATTATTATTATTTGACAACTTCAAATTTCAACTACAAAGGGAATAACATACGTAACAACGTATTTAGAATCTACTCTCTTTTTTTTGGCCGCAGTTTTTTTGATTTTACAATATTATCACTTTTACTACCAGTTAATTTTTTTCAATTTTGAATTAAAGAGTACCATTAGCATATATTGATATATATATATATATAATCCGGTTTAGAAGACCCAAGAACATGATCTAACCATTTTTGCATTGGTTGACTTCACGAGTTGACACAGGACAGCCAGTATCCGGATGATCTCAATTGAAGATGGTCATGGATTATTACCATGAGCATTAACTCCTACAACATAAGTTGTTCAACCTTTTCTCTTTTTCTTTTTTTCTTTTTTTTTTTTTTGTGCTAGACATTTCCCGCATGGTGATTATTACCCTATTGCACGAGTGTCATACTCAAGTATTAACTATCACAACCATTGTTCTGGTTAGGTCAGGCTGAACCCATTTGCCGACAAGAATGCAACTACTTTTGGACTGAATTTACAAAAACGTATGTTTACAGCTCACAGCCAAAATGCTGAAAATCCTTCGTTCCCCAGCAACAACAGGAATCGGCTTATGATCCAGCCTTCAAAAAAGGAAATCGAATACAGTAGCACTTGCAACCTTTAACAAGGTCAACTAGGAGATAAATGTAGCTTCCGCCTTCTGTAATATGACAACTTCCCTGGGTTTAGACAACCGTACCAATGCCCCTCAATATTAAGTGATTTTGACATTCTTCAGGAATATACATACATACATATATATATATATATATATATATATATATATATATAACTTGAACAAAACGAGATGATAATAACATTAGAAAATCAGTATTTAGAATAGGCAAGTATAAACCTTCGACCATAGCATAAAGCGGGAAAATTAAAGCATCCAAAACCACTGCCTCATAATATTGAAGTAAAACACTAGCACTGTCTTTGAATACTGCCAAAACTAACTTGACCTAATTGAAATACAATAAACCATCTGCATCAACAGTACCAAAATATAAATGTCTTCAACAAACTCACCACAAATCAACTTTGGGGTGATGCCTTGGCAACTCCACTTTGTTGAACAGTTTGAGAGGCTGTTGGTGCTGCATCATACGTCCCACGAGTGCTCCCACTTGCATTGCTGTCAGCAGGATATGCTGGAGGCTGTGAGTAACTACCACCATAAGAGGTGTTATATGGTGGTGCTCCATAACCAGGCTGGCTGGCTGGTGCTGCTCCATAAGGTGGTGCTCCATATCCTGGCTGCGCGGGTGCAGCACCATAACTAGATGATTGAGCACGTTGTGAACCTGATTCTGGTTGAGCATAGCCAGATGGCGGTGGCTGTGAATGATATCCTGGCTGGCCATAGCTTCCTGGGGTGCTAGGCGACTGCTGCGTCTGCCCATAGACAGGGGGATTGGCCAAAGGTTTCTGTGCTTGTGGTGGTCCATATCCAGGCCCATAGCCAGACTGAGCTGGTGGTTGACTCCCATAGCCAGCCTGGGAAGTTGGAGGCACTCCATAACCAGGTTGAGTACTTCCTTGAGGTGGATAACTTCCAGGATTTTGGCTAGGCTGCTGACTAGTATTGTACCCTTGCTGGCCCATCGCAGATGGTTGGGTAGATGTAGGTGCTTGACCTGAATCCCCTTGACCACCATAGGAGGGTGTGTGACCCTCTTGAGTTGGGTTCGTTGCATTACCATAGCTATGTGCAGACCCATAACCTTGTTGTTGATCATATGATGATGGTTGTCCATAACCTGATTGCGGAGGTGCAGGGTATCCACCATAGCCATCCTGAGGATAACCTTGTCCTGGTTGCATGTAGCTAGAAGCTGGTGGTTGACTGTAATTGTAACCACTGTTATCAGCTGGAGCTGCTGAACCACCAGGGGTTTGCTGCTGCTGTGAAGAAGGCTGTTGATTATAGTAATCATAACCACCTGCTGCAGAGCTTTGCTGGTTTGGTGGTACAGCTGACTGGTCCCAACCAGAGGCATAGCTGCCAGATGTTGGTTGCGAAGGATAGCCCCCATAAGGCGGCTGAGACATGTTATACTGAGGTGATGGGCCAGGATATGCCCCAGGCTGCATATAACCATAACCAGGTTGCTGCATTGGAGGAGCCCCTTGGCCCCAGCTTGTAGGCGGTCGTGCTTGGTAACCTTGCTGTGTATAGCCTCCAGCCATTGCTGGATTTCTCAGACGATTCTGCACAAAATTGTTCCCTCAAATAACCAAAGTGGACTTTCCAATGACGCTGGCACATAAACACATACAGCAAAACAGAATATGCATCTACACAAATAGGCATATACAAAAACTGAATAGCAATTATCAAAATCAGTATGTCCACAGTGGCATTAACGGAGTTTGTACTGTAGTACGAAGGTTATAAATGCCTACATACCGTATGGTCGGAGGGATTATTGAGTTTACTCCAGCAGAAGCCCATCCTCTCCCTATTTGAAGTGAATGGGTGCAAAAAGAAAAAAAAATATAGAACCCCACAAATACTAATAGAACCTTTTACATCAAAGCACAAGGAACCATGAACCCCATTGCCAACAGGCAAGAAACTCATAGTTAAAAGCATACTATATATCATCTATCCAACAATCCAATTGATGCATTTAACACACAGAAGCATCAAATAAGGAATGACAATATCCTAGAAGATCAATCAACATGCATTAAGCAAATGATATCTCTTAGAACAGACCTAAATTTCTCTAAACAAAAGAAAGGAAAAAATGAATTGTAGATCTAACACTTATACAAGATTGATTATCTGCATTTAGAAAAGATAATTGACTTGTATCACCAAAATAAAGGATTTTGCTTAACATATGAACCCTAACCGCATAGGGCAAACATCTGATAAGAAATACCATAGACCAGAGCTAACCTAATCATAGACAAAAGTTTTCTGGAATAAATTCAATCTAAATTACAACTTTCAATAAAACAACTTCAACACAAGAATAAAAAAGATATGCAAGACAAAACAAAATTACATCAAATATGTATCCTCATACTTGAGGCTTTCCGAAAAAGAACATGCAACTCGACCAATGAACAAAGTGAAATCCATAAAGAATAAAACTCGTTAAGTTAATGTTTAAAAAAAAAAATCCCACAACATGTTACTGATAAAAATACAAGCTTAAAGATTGCTTAAAGATGACATTTAGAAATACAGGAAAGCTCAAATACTAACGCAGTCAAAAACAATCTTTAAGCAACTAAAAAAAATTTAATTTACAAGGCTGGAAGAAAAGACATCTCAGTATGAAATATCCACAAATTTAGAATTATGTAAATTTGTCAACAACCAGCCAACACTATTAAATGATGGTGACAGAAAAAATCAGGGGCAATGTAAGGAAGAAAAATTGGACTGAATGGTTTAAGCATTCAAATAATAAACCAAATTAAGAACCAAAAGCTATACCATCCTTGTTTAACCAAAAGAGAAGATTAATAGAAATAGGAACATTCTTGTGATACACGTTAAAATGAACAAATCCTGTGGTGCCAGAATGATAAAAGAATCTAGTATTTAGCAATCTTATATATCCAACAATAACTTTCAGCCTCTCTCCAGTATAAGATTACTAAATATCAGAAATAGGATCTGAAACCATACCAGGGCAATGCAGAGGAAACACCAACAGAAAGAAATCAATGTTGGTGTCACCAATTGTCCAACAGACTAATCCTACAATAGTTCCCAATGACAATATCAGTCTCATCATTTACAATTAATAAGCACATTCGGTGGCTAAACATGCCTAATCCCAACGACAATATCAGTCTCATCATTTACAATTAATAAGCACAGTTGGTAGCTAAACATGCCTAATCCCAACAAGTCACTTAGCCATAAAACCAAAGAACGACGAAATTCGACTTCTATCACCAGAATGAAGGAAGTCCTTGTTTATACTTTATACCACAATATCCTAACATAAAATGAGTGGGTAAGACCTGCCTTGCAAACTAAGCATCAAAATATCAAGCACAAAACTTAAGGAAAACTAGAGGGCAATAACCATCACTCTTCACAAAACTTTGGCAATTGAAACTATCAAGTTTGACCTCTGTCCAATTCCCAACACACAATTTACCTTAATTAATACATAAGAAACCGACTGCAGATAGAGACCTTGACAGTTTGAACTTAACATGTAAAAGTATTAACTCCACCCACAAGATTTCGAGAGGATACCAAGCAGTGCAAATTACCACGTTATCCAGCTCCTAATGACACTAGAACCAGAAAATTTTGATACAAAATAGCCATGAATCTCTTACAAAGTAGAGGAGCTGCTCATCTTGCACTGGTCATTTTGACACATACAAAACAGCTGTCATAGCGACAAGGATCACCAGCAAAAGATGTCTGCAACTCTCAAGATTTTACAAGTGCAACAAACGGAAGAAAAGAAATCGATGATAATATAAAATCCAATCTATATCTCAAAGTGACTGAATAACTACATCAAGAAATGAGGATGCAAAAGCAAGTCTAGGAAAAATTATTCAGCACAATACTTAGCAGAAAAATTATAACCTGAGTGGGAAAATCATCTACTTCCTCAACAGGTATATGGAAGTATAAGAAAATGTAAGAATTTGTTAGATAAAAAGAGAGACTTCCAGAACATTGACCAGAGACAACAATTGACAGATCATAATGACACAATATCTATGTAGGAAGAAATAAACACAAAATAAAGTAGCAATTTAGTCCCTACTTTACCCAAATGAACAAAACTGTTTTTAACCTGCAATTGAGAATATAAGAATACCTCTAGAAAATCTGAACAAGGAAATTTCTTAAGCAATGTTAATGAGATGTCTCAATAAAACTAAAATTTTGAAGAGTCCAATCTTTACTAATGTTGTACAGACTAGAGTGATGCTCCAGAAGATCACCTAAAATCAACATTCAGAATAGAACTAAACAGGTCCTACAGGAGTAGGCATACAAAATAAAGGTACAAAACAATCACAAGCGATTCATGTAAAAAACTAGAGACAGAAATAGGTTAAACTGAAGAAAAGCTTTCCTCCCAACATTCACATCCAAACATACCTCGCTTATGACCTCATCAACCAATTCTCTAGCATTTTTAATCTGTTCACTTGTCCCATCTATGTGTAATGACCTTTCTGTTGATGGATCACCAGGAGGCAAGTGCAATGGTATCACCTGCACCAGATTAAAAGAGATACTGTTGTCAGAAACCGTAGTTGTAGATGCAACTACTGCAAGATTTAAAAGACCATATCGAAGAAACTGATTAAAAAATGAATCTGGTCCTAAGGTAGCTGTTTTACAATTCAAACAAATACATTAATTGTCAGCGAATATGAAGCTAAAGCAACAATAGAGGACTTCCAAATAAGAATGACACTTAAGATTCAAACCTGAATACGAGCTCCAGTTCTGGCTTGCATATTTTTAATTGTTTCACCACCTTTACCAATCACCAGACCAACCTGAAATCATGCTCACATTACATATTATCTTGAACCAAAGTCAATGAACAAAGTTGACTAATGCTTTTACACTGGTCTACCTTGTTATTTGGAATCTTCATTTCAAAATGTTCACTTCCAGCTTGTCCTGTCAATCTTCGAGAAACTATGCCAGAGCCCCCTGCTTCAGCCTGGCCAGAGCATTAATTGGTATAATCATATTTCATACTTACTATAACTAATATTGCAAGACTCCAAAATGATAAAATTAGATTAATATTCTGCATAAAGGCAATGCATCAATTTCACATAAATAGAAGGGCGGGATGAATTACCTCAGCAAGAACATCGTTTATCAACTGCTCTGCCTTGGCAATTTGTTCAGCAGTACCCATGAGCTCTACAGGCCTAGTCACAGAATTTGGGTCTGCATCCATATCTCGCTGAACCTGAATCTTTGCCCCAGATTGTAGTTGAAGATATTTGATGGTTTCTCCGGCTTTCCCAATTATAACACCAACCCTGATTTGTGGAATGTCAATCTTTTTGCTAGTACCATGGTAGCTACCATAAGAAACTGGTATAGATGAAGGAGCAGAGTTCGACATAGGCTTCATATCTGTATTCATTAAAGCTATTCATTACGCTTTGCGTCAACTTTCAAAAATCAGATCTACAATTTAGCATCTTGCAAACAGCAGCAACCAAAAGATTGTATTCAAAAGTTCGAAACCGTAAATACAAAACCCTAGATGCAACAATCTACTCAAAACACTGAAAGCATTTACTATCAAAGAACACGTGTCACAGGCAGGAAAAATGAAGAAAGAAAGAGAGACAATACCAGGAGGTGCGGAGCTAAATCCCTTGTCGTTATCAAAACCACCTCCAGAGCCGTTTTCGACGCGAGGGCGCTTGGCCTCAGCGCCGGCGGATGCAGCAGAGAGAGTAAGGCGAGCAGCAATCTCTTGAGCTCGCTGCTTGGCCATCTCGATGCCGTCAAGCGGTGGCGGGACGCTGTTGTAAGAAGGAGGAGCCGAATCTGGGGAGGAAAACCCTGTCGGCCTCCTGCCACCGGAAGAAGGCGGCGTCTGGTCATCGTATTTGCGCTTGTTGCTGCCGGCGTCTGGACCTGAAGAGTACTGCGCTTCGTCTGTCATTGTGCGAGAGACCAAAAGACAGACAGCGAGAGAGAAACCCTAGAGGGATAGAGAGAGAGAGGAGGGTGTGGGACGAATAGCTAAGAAATAAAATCACGTGGGGTATTTTATTTATTTATATATGTCGTGAGTTTAAATTGCTTTTTTTTTTCTTTTTTTTTTGGGTTCCCTTTGTTGTGCATGTGAATTGGATTTTTATTCTATTTTCGGCTTTAGAATTCGATCTTTTTGGTTTACATACGGTAAAAAGCATCTACTGCTTTTAACTAAACGGGAGGAGTGGTTTGCTTATAGACTTCTGCTTACGGTCAAGTTCTCATTTTTAGTAGCTTTTTCATATTATTTTAGCCATGGTCAACGTCAAGATATAACTCATTTTAAAGTAAATTTAATTAAAAAAAATCCACTGCCCTCCGTGGGTAAATTATGATGATTGATAGATACTATAAAGCATGACGAGTTATTAATAACACAAGCTATGTTATAATAACTCCATTTTGATTGGTCGGAATAATTTACAATTGTATTTAATTACCAAGAAAAGTTCCTTGGTCCAAAAAATTATCTTAGTTCTCTGTCCCACCCAATGAGCCCAATTCGCCATATCTTTGAGCTAAAAACCACCTTTGAGTAATATGTTTCTATATTATGTTTTACATTATTGTTATTGATATAGCAAGTGAAGTCTCTCAGTCTCAGACCTGGCAAACTACTGTAATCAACATGCACAAACTTGACTGCACGAGTCAAGTCCCCCAACCCAGATTTCCAACTTACCATGGCAATGGAAAACCCAAATCCTGCCCTTAGAAATTCATCCCATAGGCATAAGGGCATTGACGATCACCATTATGTTGACAGACTGTTCCGGATATGAATAAAATACTCCTCAGAACTGCCTTCGAAGTTCAAACCATCAAATCGAGATACCACAGAAAAAAAAAAACAATGAATTTATTCATACCCTTGTAAAACGACAAAATAAACATCCTTAGAACAACAGCACAGGTAGGTAAAAAGAAAACTAAAGCCGGTGCAAATTGAAATTCCAAGTAATACAGGAAGTACAATCACCATACATGTAACCGAAACTTGATTTGTAAAGCTCATGGACTTTATGTTCAAAACCATTTTAATAATCTATCTCTACATGGCATTTCACCAGCGAACTGATTTATTTTACCTTAACACTGCACCCAAAATAGCCCAGGAGCAACTTGTGATATCCTTACTTGTTCCACCAATGGAGGAAATCCTTGCGCCTGTTGATCTTTTTCTGCAACTGAAGAACTCCATATAGTAGAGCCTCAGCAGTGGGTGGGCAACCAGGTACGTAGATGTCAACAGGGACAATTCTATCACAACCTCTAACAACAGAGTATGAGTAATGATAGTATCCACCACCATTCGCACAACTTCCCATAGAAATGACCCACCTAGGCTCCGGCATTTGGTCATAAACCCTGCAAAAATTCAACATGAAGGTAAAATTACCAAACCTCGAGCAAATTTCTACAACTGTAGTACAGAAGGAAGAAGAAGAAGATAGCCAATGACTTGGTTCTTTGCCAAGTCATTCACACAAATTCCATGGAATCCCTTCTCTCAAACAAAAAATTTAGAGAATCCCTCAAGCCTAGAGTAACAAAATTCAAAATGAAGAAGATGCTATACATCATCAAGAAAATAAAGAATGGCAACAAAATTTGGGGAATGCTACTAAAAATTGTAAAACTTGGCAAAGAGTATGAAACCACCAGCAGAGGTAAAACTTTAAGGTTGCATCTATTTGCACGACTCTGAGAAATAAATCTAAATGTCAAATCACCATTGAAACACCAAACATTTTTATGCACATCGCACTCCAAATTCACCATCATAACATAGCCTATAGCCCTAATCCACGCAAATAATCCAATTAAGCCAGCTTCAGCAGACCCTTATCAGACTGTATAACAAGCAAAACAAGCCAGCTCAGCCTAGGTTGGGTAGTTTTCTATATGTAGATGCCATAAACCAGTTACACAAATGTCAAGTTGAACAACCATCGACATATAGTAATATGTTACTAGTTCTGATTATAGGTTATTGACCAAAAACCTAATTACTAACTTACCAAGCCAGATCACACAAACTTATCCAGGACCATTCCAGCTAGACCTAAGTTGAGCTCCAGGTTGACAGCTGTAAAATCCATGTTCAGCCAACCAAGCTAAGGCCTTGAAAGATTACAGATAGCAAAATCTTGTTCCATAGTTTTTTATCTTCATATCTCTTCAACAATTCCGCCAAAATCAGGAAGAAACAAAAGACAAATTGAAAGTTGATTTAACCTTCTTTAGGGATGCACCAATCACAATGCCTCATACAAGGGAGCACGGAAAAATCATTTTGTTACACTGAACGAGAAACAACCTCGGGTAGCTTTCACCTTTCAGATCATTTACTTTAGCTACCCTATTCCCCAAACAAAAATCCGTAAATTTCACAGAAATTGTCATCTTCATTATTTGAAATATGCTCCCAACTTATATAAAAGCAAAGATCCTACAGCATTACAGGAATTCAGTCACAAATCAAATGATAATTTTAATCCTATAAGAAAAAAAAAGATTTTCTAAATAATCCTTGACACAAAGCAAATAGAGGATTTAGGAATTCAATTTTGCAACTATGCCTATCGTTAATTCAAACCTAGCATAGCTAAAAAGAATGTTGGGACTGCCAAAATTCACATTCTCATTCGCCCCAAAATTTAAATATAAAGATAAATAAAGGAGTATTAAATTAGTATAAAATAAAACCCTAAGAAATGAGATTAAAACATAGTATAAAATAAAACCCTAAGAAATGAGATTAAAACATACTTGCGGAGAGCAGGGGCCATTTTGTTTGTGAGAGTGCCAGCGACAATCATGCAATCGGATTGGCGAGGGCTAGGCCTGAAAATGATACCGAAGCGATCGAAATCATAGCGAGCGGCACCGGTGTGCATCATTTCAACAGCACAGCAAGCGAGGCCGAAGGTCATAGGCCAGATGGACCCACGACGGGCCCAGTTCATGAGGTCATCGACCTTTGAGATCACATATTCGGCAGTCTTGGAGAGCCCAGCGGGAGGGCCGGACGTGGAGGGAGGAGAAGGACGAGCGTAAGTGGTGGGGAAGGAGGAGGAGGAGAGAGAAGGAAGGGTGGTGTGCAGAGAGAGAGCCCGCTGTGCGGAGAGGAGGTGTGGGAGGCGATTGGCGGTGTTTCGGCTGATGAGAGCCATGGCTCGGTGGTTTCTGTGAAGAGAGAGAAATGACCTTTCCCTTTGGAGATGGCGAGAGATTTGGAAGTATTGATTCGGTGAGGACTCCCAGACTATTGGTTATGCGCCATGGAGTTATTAACTGGGTTCATTTTGGAGATGACAGATCTGTACGGGCCTTGTAAAATAACTCAGAAAGGAATGAGTTGGATTTTTTTTTAAAAAAAATCTTCTAATTAAATTACGTGTATATATTTAATTTTGATTTATAAAAAATTATTAATTTATATATTAAATAAAATATATTTTTTGAATATATTATTTTATAAATTTAATAAATTATTAATTTATTAAGTCGATTACAACAGAAAGGATAATACTAACTATATGCATTTGATTAAATACAGGCAACTAGTCTCAGATATTTCTTTAATTTGTGATCATAAAAAGCTTTGATTGATAGTTTTTTGTTAAATTAATTGATTGACCTAATAATCACGCAGGCCAAATTTCGAGGGTATTATTTTGCCTCTTTTGTCATTTCATTTCCATTAGAAATGAAGTACAATTGGCTCTTCCACTACAAAAATCTAGGGAATACTTGTATAAATAGATTTGGTATTAATTTAACGCAAGTTACTATCAAAGTATAAAGTAATAATAATAAAAATAATGGAGGGTCAGAAGATTGATTTAAAGGAGGGGTTCTACTTCATCCCAAAACCAACACAAGGGAATTCTGTGGAGGAGGAGGAGAAAGAATAGTTAGAAATTAAATAACAATAATCGTAATGGAATATAACAAGTATTAATCTAAAGTTGAAAATGGTACAAGATTAAAGCACAAGGCCTCAGAGCTGCCTGTATCAATGAGAATTGATGCACCACATAAGTCCTTTTCCCTCAGATTTTTGGTTAAGATCCCATCAGTCTCAAACCCAGCAACATTGCAGCCCAATTAGAAGCGAGTTTGTTTTCAGTAGTTGGGAGTGCTATCATCATACTTTTTCTTCGACCTAAACAAAACCAAAATAGGGAGAGCACTGTGTCTATCCCTACAAAGAATATTAAATCAGGGGGCATGACCTGCCTGGAAGCATTAAAGTCAATGTACTACGTTGACAAATCAACAACAGCAACATTGAACCCTGGTGTTGGAAGACATGATAGAATTTCAATGAACCACCCAGAGTCTGGTAAATTGGTGCAGCTTCCGCATCATTAATTAGGGAACAAGGCAAAGCAAATCTCTCCAAAAGCAAGCGAGAAAAGCTTTGCCCAGCAAAATAATCACGAGCCTTGTCGGATCATCTTCATGCATAATACATGTAAAGACTATTTGATGCAGCGCATGCGAGAGAGTTTTCAGTTGGATGCCATGCTAGGTGTAGCAACTTTGTTGTGAAATCAAAAGCATTTCCATTTGCATCAACTCCCGAGTTATCTGCTCCTTTTACTGAAAGTGGAAACAAAGAGATGCATAGAGACATAAATGTTAAATGAACCTCAAGCAACCGTACAAAAGCAGAAAAAATATATACTTTCCATGAATCAATAATTGTTCAAAAACTAGTTACCTTAGAAAAAGGTTTTAAGCCTAATTCACTAATATCACAGCCCAGTGATTAAAAGAAGTCATTATGCAAAAATAAAGGAAAAGAAATTAAACTGATGGAACACAATCCAGATATCTGGACTTTGTACGAAGGGTGTGAAACAAATACCACGTCTGACAACACCAGAGAGGCTACCAAGAGATCTTGAAGGCCTTGATGATGTCTGAATTTGTCTCCTGTAAATTCATTATATAAATTACAAAGTGAATCTCTGACAATATATAAGACATTCCTTTTGATTCAAGACTTCACAAACCAAGAAAAGTAAAACAAGTCCCTCTAACAGCTACTCACATCATTATATCTACAATAGCCAACTACCTCAGAACATACCTCATTGGGTTTTTGCTGGCTTCCAGTGTTGTTGCTTCTGTACTACCTTCAGAACAACCAAACACCCGAAACAGATTGCTGAAGTCACAAAAAGCACTACATTATATACTGGTTGATGGTGGAATCTCTAGGATTCCTTCTCTTGTACATTCATGCCTTCAAGTTTTGTTTTCTGTTTGCTGGGATTGTGTTTATTGTTGATTGTATAGGTTCACACCCAGCAGCTTATTTTGTTCTGATGGGCTCTTTTGTTTGGTGTCTTGATAGTGTATTGGGGAAATATGCTTATTTTTGTCTAAAGGCATATCAACCAATATGCAGCCATCTTGATGATGTTCTTGCCATGGGAATTTTTTCCATTCCCTATTTATTAATGGATGATATCTAATGATTTCCAAAAAAAAAATATGATGACCAGGTCCTTCCATATTGTTGATGTTTTATATAAGATGATAAAAAGAATTATTCAAATATCTAAACTGTACCTGTAGGAACCAGTAGCCAATCGAAGTCCATCTCCACTTAGACAACACTCAAATTTGTCAAAGATAGAATCATTTTCATATAGATCGCAAAGCTGCTCAAGGTCCAAAAAAGAAAAAAATCACCCATCATATAGGGTAAATGTAGTGTCTCTTTTTTAAATATTACCTAAACCCTACAAAAGAATCTAAGAAGAATATGTTACCTTTGGTCTAAGATATTCATGAACCTGGAAAGTTGCAACTGGACCAGAATCCATATTTATGTCCCACAACTGACAGCCAAGAAACCAAAACCTTGTTACAGAACAATAGAAGAGGAGGAAGGAGTAAATAAATATAGAAATTCAGCTATTATACTAGCATCATATCTGGTAGTTATGACACAACAGCAAAGTGCTGCTCAAAAGAGAAAAACTAATTTCACATAAAAATATATCAACCTTAAGGGTCATGTAATCACGACTTAGTATATGCCTTCCATCCTTGGCAAACTTAATGTCTGAGATTGATGCTATGATCTCTGTGAAAAAAGACCTGGAGCCGGGAGCCTCTTGTTCCTCAAACCTATACCATCAAAAATCTTATAAAAACACAGAGAAAACAACATGAAAGAAAACACAATTAAAGCATCTATAGCTAATAATGATCCAAGCACTATAATGAATAAACCAATAAAAAACAGAAATACCACATGTCACTTACAATTTGCTGTGAGTATCACACAGCGCAGACTGGCGCATATCAATAAGACGAATTGAACCCTTTGAACTACTATATGCTAACATATTACAGTGTGTAGGATGAAATTCTGCCGAAGTTATCACCTCTGCAAGTATTGATTCAAATAAATCAATCATACAAACATGAAAAATACATATAGTATTACTTTTTAGGGAAACATCATAAATTGACAGCATTGATGTTTGCAATTGCCAAACAGTAAAATGAGGAGAGTCGATGAAGAACAGGAGAGAGAGAGAGAGAGTTGATTCTAATAATAAGCAACAGAAGATAAACAATTAAAAAAATCCAAATAGATAAATAATTGAAATTTTAGAAATGGATTCCCACCAGTCAAATCCTCCATATTTGTGGGTTTCACATCAACGATGTTAAAACTTTGATTGCTAATTTCCAGGTTCCACAGATTAATTCGCAGGTCGTCAGCCGAAATAAAAGTTTCACCATCACTACGAATCAAGAAGAAAGGAACAATAAGTATTTGGTAAAATCATGATCATGATAGCTTAGAACACCAAGCATTTCAGGTTCAAAAATCAAACAGCAATTTCTATGACTCTCTCAATCGATGATTTTTCTAAATGCCCCCAACACCCCCCCCCCCCCCACCCACACAAATTATAAAAAGACTCAGCCGCAATAAAGTGGAAACTCAATAGAAAATAAGAGACATGTACCATATATAAGGATTAAGAGGGGAAAAAGAGGTCAGGGCTAAATTCAATCAAATAAGTGGACATACCTGTTGTTGGATATGGAATTAATATGATAGTCATGAGCATGAGCATATATTCTTCGACATCTAGCCATAAGGTTCGTCTCATGACTGGTTACCTAATTACAACAGAAGCATTAAGTGTTAGATCAGCAAATCATATATACAATAATGTTGACATACAAAACATTGCAGAAACCAGCTCTTGAAACATGACAAAACTAACATAATAGATTCTGAAAGTATCAAAATATATGAAAATTTAATTGTTATTCTTAGAATCTGGATTGAGTACAACTACCACAGGCAAATGCAAAGATGAGAAACCCCCAGTAGGGAATGAAAATTCATTGCTTGTGCATCCTCCATTTGCAATGTACTGTTTGGAGCTTGTTGATATATTTGAACCAACAATAGGACCATTTCCCATGGCTTTTGTGGAGTCCATATTCATGTCACATACTTTTTTAACCTTCTTTTCTTGAACCTGTCCAAAGTAGAAATGGAATTAGAAAGACTAACAAGCAAGGATACATTTGTAGATTTGCTAAGTCAGTACTTTTTTAATATTGATTTTCCTTTGAAAAAAAATTTACAGGGCGACCATATCAATACCAATCTGTGTAGAACTTCAAAATAGTAAAATCCAGAATAAAAAAAATGCCTTCACCTACCTTCCAGAACTTGATTGTTTTGTCATTAGTAGACAAAAGAAACAGAGCACCATTAGCTGACTGGCACCATCTAATTTTGTTAATTTTCTCCTCAATTTCCAAGCTCTTAAGATAGTCAAACTGCATTAAACCAATAAAGTTGAACATTTCAATAGATGTTCAAGGCCAGAAATGCGTAAGTATGTAAACCCAAACAATTCTATGTTTATGTATGCCGTATACCACACATAAATACCTCAGGTTCGTGGCTCTGAAACTCTGTTTTGTAGCGAAACTCAGGGTGCCTATTTATTGGATAATCCATCCTCTCTAGATCTCTCTGATGTCCAACATGCTACATATGGTACATTTATATCACAGAACCATATTACAAAATGTGACAACAGAACACTGGAGCAAAATAGTGCATGAAGAACCTAGCTTCAGAAATATAAATAGGAAAACAGTTAGCATACATACGTCTCGAGTGTCAGTCCTTTCAAACAAAACCACCCGACCTCCACGATCTCCAGTAGCAAGGTGATCACCACTTCTATCAAATTCAATAGCAGATATGATATCAACTGAGAAATAAAAAACAACATGTAAATGGAGTGAGCCGAGGAAGCAGAACATGTAAGAGAAGCAAGTACCAAGCACATCATACCCACAACTGTTTTCTTCACACAGGAAAAATCATCAAGCAAAGGGCGTCATGGAAAATACGATCTCCCTAAAATTTTAATTTAAATCCATCTCAAGTTTGCGGAGGATGCAAGGAAGGCATCAAGTAGAGCAAAGTTAACAATAGCCCAGTCAATGTAGTTCACATAGAGAAATAAGAAACTATGATTCCTACCAGCCCAATACAAACAGTAACTCATAAACCTGCTTATTTCACATGGCTAGAGTTCTAAGTCAGACCATTTGGTAAGTTCACTTGCGCCTTTTTCTATTTTCTAGAATACCTACCACGTGAAAGAACCTAAAGTCAAGAACATCAATCACGCAGGCAAACTCAGTCTCTTACAAGCAAAGACTTGCTAGTGCCTTCTTTTCATGGGGCACCAGCCTCCAAGACCCTAGTAATAGGATCAATTTGCAGAAAACAACGGCCAAGCATTTATGAAATAAAAAGTTTATTGAATTAATTATTCCAATCATTCAGACAATAACAACTAATATCAGCTAAAACTCAACTGCTAAGTATAGAACAGATCGATAAACCACAATTTACACGCCATTGCTTCACATCACACTTCAAGAAGCTACACAGTGATCAAGCTCGACCTAGATCCTAACATTATACCGTAATCCAACCCAATATATATCCAGTAGAGCTCACTTATTACCAATTTAAGCAGAGGAAAATAAAATAGCAATGAAGGAAAACGATTACATAAGCAAATTTGGAGCTATAAGAGTTAAAAACATTAAAATTCGATCATTCATAAACAGTGAGACACAATCAAACCCTAAGAGAAATCCCATCGAATAAATCCAAATATTGCACCTTCCTGTACTTCCTCTCCGGCCGTCCGTTCCCCGAACACCTGCGAGAATTTCCACTCCAGCGGCTGTGACCCTCCCACCGGAGCTATGGCTGCTTCAGCACCGCCGTTGTTCATTGTTTTCCCCCCCAAAGAAAAGAACAAAGAAATTAAACCGATTCCACCTCAGGAAACAAAATAAAAGCAAACTCAATGCATCAACGAGCCGATCTGGCACTCAGATTCACAACAAAAACGAAACACTTCATCGATTCGAAGCAATCTCCATTGAGAAATGCAAGCTCTCGATCGATCATCTATAAATGAAAAAACAGCTTCACAATGAAAAATTATCGGCGTTTTCTCTCTCCCTTTTGCTTTTACCGGCAATGAACATCGATTGGATATTATTTTTAAAGAAAAATAAATAAAATTCTCTTTCGAGAAAACGAACATAGACGAGATTTCACTCTCTCTTCCCTACTCTTTCTCCGTCGATTGAGACTCTCACAGTTTTTTTTTTTTCCCTTATAATTTGGGAGAAGAAGGGGAAAAAAATGGAGATTGGAAGATAATGACGGAGCAGGAAATGCGACGTAGCTTTTTGGCTGATTATTGGATCTCTCTCCTTCTATTCCCTCTCTCTCTCTCTNCTCTCTCTCTCCTCTCTCTCTCTCTCTCTCTCTCTCTCTCTCTCTCTCTCTCTCTTCTTCTTTTTTCCTTTTTCTTTTTCTTTTTATGTTAATTTGGTGATTAATTAAGTGAATATTGAGATGTAAATTGTCTTAAGAAGATGGAAAAATTGGGAATGGATGGGCTCTAGCTATAAGCCATTTGATGAAAACGACATGGACTTTGGTTTCAAATTTAATAGCCTAAGCTTCTCAACTTTACGGATGAGGTTGAGGCCATGTTTGGCGTCGATTACAATGCTCTCCTTCTCTTCCCCTTTTGGTTTTGCTTTCCAATTATAACCCAAGTTTTGTCCTTAAACAAAACACCCATAATGACACCAAGAATCTTATGCTTTTGAAAGTGGTTTTTTTTTTATTTTAGTTTTTTGAAAAGGTTTTAATTTTATTTTATATACTGTAGGGTATCTCTTACTTTTATCTAACCCTAATTTTCTTTTCGAGGTTTTTTTTTTACACTCTCAATGTTATCTCTAGTTTTATTTAGTTATAATTTTTTTCAAATGATTTTAAAAGTGTATTCTTTTATATTAATGTGATATATTCAGAATTTTAATTACAAAATATTTTTCATGAGAATCAAACTCTGATCGATAAAGAAACGAAACTTTACTCGGTAACAATCGGATTAATTCACATGGATTTAGGTATAAAAAATAGTGAGTCATTTAAATTTAACAAATATTTTAAAAAGCTCTTTAATTATTTAATAAAATATAAATAAATTGTTTTTTTATTATATTCGATGAAATTATATATTTTTATTTTGCATTAAATATGTTTTTATAACCAACAGTTTACTAATTATCATTAATAAATATGTCATTTATTATATTTAGATTACATGACACTAATATGAAGTTAATACAAAAATTGAAAAATACTATATAATTCATATCATCAAGTCACATCAATATATCACATTATCATATCAGTATATCACGTGAAAATCACGTGACATAAAATGATAAGTAACATCTTAACTAATAAGAATTAATCAACTTTTAATTATCAAAATTTATCTTATAAAAAATTAAAATATATGAACTTAATTGAATATAATGTAAAAGATAAGAGTTTATATAAATTTTTTTAAATAACTTAATAAATTTTTAAAATATTGTGCTTTTAAATTTAAGAAAAAAAATTAAAGAAGATTTTTTTTTTTTTTGTGCTTTTAAAAGGGAGAAATATGTGAAGTGAATTGTAAACTATAAGCGTATAGTATTTGTTGCAAGATAAAGTTGATGGTGCCTGGATAAGATTGAAATCAAAATGGAATGGTTTCCTCGATGGTACATAAAGCAACATGCAAAAAATATTTTCCCTAATTTGAAAGTAGTATTCGAAATTAACAGCTGTAGGCCTTGTGGATTCGTCGGTTTCGTGTTATTCGTTTCCTAAATACGAATCCATGTTTGATTTTTCATTTTTGTTTCCTTTTAGGGTGTGAATGTGTTGCAACATTGTATGTCCTAAAATGTTGTTTTAAACACTTTGAATAAGTAAGAAAGATTTTCAATTTCTTTTTTTGTTCCAAGTTTAATTTCTGAAATCAAACCAAAATCTCAACTAATCCATAACAAGGAAATCTATTTTATTAGTGTAGCAAGTGAGCTATTTTTAATGTTCTGCATGAGATTCATAATAAGTAATTTTTTTAACATATGATATCAAATTGCACATGTCATGAGATGAGTCTTCTTTCACTTGATAAAAATATCTTTTTGATTAAAAATATAAATCAATAACAAATGGTATTAAAACTTATCCAACTCTTTATTGATAAAAAAGTTTTTTTTTTCACGTGATAAATATGTATTTTGAGTTGAAAATGTAAATACATGACATATATATATATATATATAATTTAAAAATGCGAGTGATTTAAATTTGTTATTCTTAAAAATTTTGTATTAATGCATAATACAAAAGTTTATATTATTGCAAAGATGGCAGGTAACATTCCAATAAGACAAGGAGATGTGCAAAATTTGTTAATTTTTATCTACTCTCTAAACACTAAAAAATTATGCTAACGTGTATAAAGCACTTAGCCTATTTCTTAATTATATGGGGAGGAATGACGATTGCATTGCAACCTAGCTTAACCAACTTTAAGATAATTGTATCATAAGCTATAACATAAGCTACTTTCCGATGCAAAGCCCTTTCTTTTTGTTTGCTTCCAATAAAAAATCAAAAGCAACATTCTCTTCCCCGTTGTACCTCGATGCAATATCATTAGTGCTTGTTTGGTCTAAATTTTTTTTAATTTATTTATCTCTTAAAAATAAAAGGTAAGCCAAACATAAATTTTGAAAAACTCTTAAAAAAAATAATTTTTTTAAAAAAATAAAATTTTGAAAAAAAATAGTGTCAAGAAAAGCTCATGTGACGTGTTTTTTCTTATCTTCTTTTAAAAATGCAAGAGTATTTTAATTTTTGTTTCAAAAATATCTTCATTTATTAAAAATAATTACAATATTACCCTCTCAAAAAAAAATACCCTTTATGATAACTTTAACCAAAATTATAACTTATAAAAAAAAATTTACCAAATAATTTTAGTTTAATTTTAAAAATTATTATTTTTCATAAGAGCTTCATAATAGCTTTTAAATTAAAAAAAAATTATGTCAAACAGGCTTTTAATCTTTGACAATATTAAGACGAGAGCTTAAGACAAAAATAATCAAAGAAACCAATGTTAGCAGTGGTGCGCGGTTACTTTGCTTTGGTTACATAATTACCAATATAAAATATTAAGATTTAAGATGTTCACGACACTTACTTGACTATCGATTTTAGTTTTAGACATAAATTATTTAATGAAAGTAAAATTCGATACTAATTATAATTTCTTTTAACTTTAAGCACATAAATCAAATAATTAATCATACTTCAAGTACTAAATATGTGATTTATCCCTTCTCCTTCTACCTATTTGCTTCCACAAACGAAATATTTCAAGAGTTAGCTCTCCGAAAAATATATGCGTGGATATCAGAAAGAAATGTTTTACATTTCAACAAAAACAGAAATTAATGAAGAGTTGTTCCCTTAACTATACGAAGATTTATCTAAAATCTGAATGCACTATCCACAATTAATATTATTAATTATTAAACTAAATAAAAGGAAGAAGTTTCGAGATGCTTTAATATTCTCATTTGACTCTTCTCCTTATTTAAATATTTAGATTATCTACTTTATTTTATATTTAATTTGGTGACTTTAGTATCTTTACTTATAATTGCTATTAGGCAACACGTCCCTTTACCAATTTCAAAGATTATCAGTCCCTTTTTCTTTTAGAAATTCTTTAATTCTCAATTATTATATAGGTTTAGATTAAATACCCAAATAAGCTTAAGAATTATGTCAAAAAAATCAATTTAACCTTTATCTTTTTATTGCATTCAAATAAACTTCTAAACTTTTATTTTGAGTCTAATAAGCCCCTTTATCTAACCGTTGATCAACTTTCATTAGTCAATGGTACATGTGGTACTTTTATACCACATCATCTACCACGTGACAGATAATGTGGCATTAAATGTTGTTGATTACAATTAAGTAAATGGGTAAAAAAGTAAGCACATGAATTATAATTAATAATATTTAATGTCATATCATCTACCACGTGGCATATGACATGGTACAAAAGTGTTACATGTATTGTTGATTAATGAAAATTAATTAATGGTTATGGAGAGGGGCTTATTTGTCTCGAAATAGAAGTTCGGGGGCTTATTTGAATGTAATAAAATAATAGGGGCTGAATTGATTTTTATGACATAGTTTAGAGACTTATTATAGTATTTAACCATAGTTCTAGCATTTCTCATTACATGTAATAAAAAAAAAACTCATAAATGACAATACAAATGTAAACATCTCATTTCCACACATTGCATGTCAATGGGTACCTTAAAAATGGATACTCTGCATTACATGATCCAATTAAGTAAGATTAGGGTACTTTATAATTAAATTTAAGTTGTGGTTTAAGGGTGTTCACTACTTAAATTCGATTATAAATAATAATTTATTGGTATTACTTTTTATTATATTATTTTTCATTTATAAATGATTTATAATTAATATAATACTTACCAAAATTCATTAATTGTTCTAAATATTTTTAATTTTTTTAGGAACTAACTTCAATTTATTAATTTAATTTTTATTAATAATATACATAAAAATTTAGTTTAAATTTATTTTATTAGAGTATTTAATCGAGAACGTCAAAATAAGGATTCAAATAACAATTTAAAAATTTAATTAGATATTTGTAGAGTTCAATACTTTAAATATAATAAGATTCATGTTAAAATACCTAAAATATAACGGATAATTTATTCATTGACATCTCTACATTGTGAAAATAACAATTAAAAAAATAATAATTTATTTTTATTGTGGTAAGTAAAATACTCTTAGAGCATGACAATTACTATCATAACAATGATGTATAAAATTTAGTAAATCATGGTAATTAACCATCCATTTTCTTAAACAATTTCTCATATTTCTTCAAATTCTTTCCCACATGTCTAATACGTATTGCTACTTTAAATCTCCCTCCACCTATACCAACTACCAACTAAATTAACAGACAAGATAATATGGTTGGGAGAAACAAAAACAAAGGGAAATAACTTGTAAACAAAAAAAACTCTACAAAATATTAAAATTTAGTATTAATTTTTTTTTTGTAGGGGGAGGTGGGGGGTTCATTTCTTTGAAATGTCATTGGCTCCAATTCAAATGCGTGACGTTACCAAAATACCCCCAACTTCCCTCCCCTTTCTCCACTTTCCAACGCTGTTCCCCTCAGAACTAGGGTTTCCCTCGCCCTGCAATTCCACCACACTCACTCTCCCAACTCGCACCACCTTCCCTTCATTTTCCCTCCACGGTTCAATCAGTTTTGAAATTTCAAAATGATACAATCGAATTCAAATTGCAGCACCACCAATCCAAAACCACCGGACACTTACCAACCCATGTTAACAGAATCCGTCCACCGGTTTTTAAGCGAGTACCGTAACGGCGCAACCGATTTCTCCAATTTCACCTCTATTTTCTCTAGGTTGCTACAGACTTTACCCGATCCACCCCTCGAATTCGTCTGGTTTTACTCCGCAGTAACTTTCCACTCCACTAAATTCGACTCTCCGAATTCAATCTCCGCTTCCAAAGACCTTTTCCAGCTTCTGGTGTCCTGCTCCGCTTCTTGTAACCCCATTAAAAGAATCTCCGTACTTGCTCCCGTTATTTACGAGCTGTTCCGTTTAGCTCTTGATCGTAAAGTGTTAAAGAGAGAAGTTGAGAGTTTGCTAGAAGGGATTGTTAGTTACATTAGCATATGTTGCGGTATGGAAGCTGAGGGAAACGACGATTTGAGTTCGCGTTTTGTGGATTTGTTGCGCGTTTGGATGGTGGATAGAGGTAGGGAAGAGGAAGGTGAAAAGAGAGATTACTTGAAGGTGTTTTTTCCAATTGTTAGCGAAGAAGTTCAAAAAATGATTGGCGGAGAATGTAGGGTTTGGTATTTGGCTGGTGTTGTTATGTGTCAGGCTTTTCTGCTGAGGTTGTGCTTGAAATTTGGGGCTGAGATTCCAAAATTGGAGCTGGAGAAAGACGTGCATGATTGCGCGGTTCAAATGATAACTGGGTTTCGGAATTTTTACTTTCTGGGTAAGTCTTTCTTTTGCTTGTCCTTGTCAGCGGATAAGTTTTTATTTGAAAATTTGGATCAATGAAGCTGTTTTTTCTTCACTGTTCTAGATTCTAGAGTGGTATAAACTTTACTAACTGTATTGACGCTGATATTGCTAAATTGATAGGGATGAACTCGCTTGTTTATCTCAGATGTTGAGTCACTAGGTTGACTCGGATATCAACATTGGCACTGCGTTACTAATTATATTTATAGTTTTCATCGAAGGCAGCTTTGGCTATTTGCTTTTGGCCGTTTCTTTATAGAGCAAATAGCAAAAACTTATTTGGTTAATCTTACGAGTAACCAGATAAAATTAACACCAACCCAAACAAGGTAGATGCCCATAGAATTGACTTAACTTCATGCCTTTTTGCTGCCCATGCATGTATGTATTTGCTTGTGCACACATGCCTTGGAAAGCATTGGGCAAGCAGTAAAAGTCACAATCAAGTAGGTGCGTCAATCATTTTTTCTTTTCCCTTGTGGACAAATATTTGATTGACATGTTGTATATAAAGCCACTGTTGGGAGTCTGATGTCTTCTTCTGCTTGACAAGGCTTTTGTTCCTGCCTTAGTGCCAGCAATGACATGATATTCCTTTTCTTAGTGAGGTTTTTGTTTTTTTCCTTCTCCTGTTCAGTTGTCAATGTAGTAGTTCTAACTCATCGTTGGTGCGTAACAGATATCCTTTTCAGGATGCTGTTGGAACCAGTTTTACCCATTACCTCTCTACTGGTCAGTTTCTTCACACTTTCTTGCTTTAATTTTTAATGCTTCCATACTTACTATTCAAAAGTTAGATTTAGCTTTTGGTTATTCAAGAAGGAATTTTTGTAGTCTCAAACTATAGGGCCAAGCATTTTTCATAATTTTTTGAATTGAAAAATAGAACAGTAGAAGATACATTGTAGAGAGTCCAATGGCGACATGTTGGAACAAGACTAGAAAGATATTTAGCTATTTGTAATCCCCTTGAGGAAACATCTTGTTCTTAACATGCTAGATCCTAGTCTAGTCCTTGCTTTTAGTTTTTATCATTAATTACCACTCTGTTCTTTATTTATGGTTACTGTACTAAATAAATATTTTAGACACGAGCTTCAATTTAATGGAACAAGTCACATATCCTATTCGTCATCTCTTCTTAACCACGGCCACTTGTGGATCATCAGTGGATGCTGAGAATCAGCAAGACTTTGTCTTTGGCAATATGACCGTCAGTGGTCATTGCTGATGGTCACATTGCCTGCTGGCTATCACCAGTAATAATCATCTCTGGACAAATATTTCTGTTTTTTTACTATTGACTATAATCACCTAGCATTATTTATGCCTATGAGTGGTTGTTTAGAACAAAGTTTTATCTAACACCGAAAATAGATTGTTTTCCTTGAAAATAATTTTCTTGAAAAAGTTTCCCTCAAGATTATTTTTTGGGGACCAAACAAAAAACTTCCAAGCAGTTGTCTTTCTCTAGTAGTTTTAAATTCCTTGGACATTTGAAACTTTCAAACTATCTACTTTGCACTTTGAGCTTCTGAGTTGTTTAATACGTTTGAAATAAGGTTGCTTGTACTTGCCCCTGAGATACTTGAATAAACCTTCATTTTACTGCAGGGCCATGGAAATGAAATTCTTTTAAGAGAAATTTTGTATGATGCTGTAATAACGATGGACCACACATTCCTCAGTCCCCAGGGGGGATTTCTGCTACCTGGCAAACAATTAAAAGAACTTGCTTTGACATGGTCCTTTGTTGCTGACAATGCCATACGGTCAGTGAGGTATGATTATGAATGTGAGGACTGGCAGATGCAATTGTTATTTATTAGAACATCTCATCCAGGAATCTCATGAGCCACAATCTAATGCCACAGGGAGAATGGTAACCAGACCAAAGCTATCACTTACATAAATGCTTTCTCTGAATCTTGCCTACCCTCTCAGTTGATCAATTGGGTTACCAGTCAGACAGGGATGGGGGACAAAGCAAGGAGCCTAAATGTTTCCACTCCCGTAGCTCTGATCAGTGAGTTGCCTGCTATCTCTATGCTCTTGTCATTTGTTGTCACTTGTCAGGACTTCAGCACCTGTTTCAATGGATTGTCTGGTTAAGATTGTCAACATGCTATGTGATGATATGAAGATATTTTGTTCTTACCGTTGTCCAAAGTGGAGCATATGTAATCACTAGACCAGCAACCTCTGCATTGGATGTGTCGCACTTTCGGTAGCTAAAAGTGCAAATTTGAAAGACATCTAACCATAGGACGCACATGATTTGTAATTCTTTCCTCTTTATTCTAATAATTTTTTTACGTTGGTTTCTTAAGTGTCTAACTATAAAGCGGCTGCATTTTCAGAGTGGCTACTCATCATTGAGGATCAAGGTGTGAGAATATTTGAATGTGACATCTCCAAGGTTTATGCCAAGGCAGTGCTTTGCAAGTCAAGGGTTGAATATGAGATCCCAGTTGTTAAGACCAATGGCAAAATTTTGGGTGAAAATCTTGTTTACATGGTTCATGAAGGGAGAGAAGACAAGAAAGCTGATGGTGATCTGGAGATGATTGATTCTATGGATACTGTTCCCTTGACTGCTCCTTGCTTGATGACATCAACACCAACTGATAGTGTAAGAAAACGCAAAGAAGGGAGCAATGTTGAAGAGGAAATACCTGTTAAGTTTGTGAAGTATCACTTTCATGAAAATTTGGTAAGGGAGAAGCTTTTGTCTTTGGCTAAAGATGATGGTTTGAGTAGTGGGAGTGAGGTTGACAATCCAGCTTCAGATGAAGATATGAAAGATATGGGACAATAATTTTAGACAAAGGCAGCAACTTGATCACAGTAACCAAAATGATTTTGGTGATTGTGGTTTCTGAGACAGTTACTGCTGTTGCATTCAATTTCGACGAAGAGCAGATGAGAACATTCTGCAACTGAATTTGCACCATTCCATATAGTATATTTTGAGGTTGGCTGCATGCTGATAAAGATAGAGATGCGGCTCGTGATCTTTCTGTCCATTTTTTGAAGACCAAGTTTATGATTCTGCCTTACCCCAAACTTGATGGTCGTCTTAGTTGTATCAATATTTGAAGGCTTTGTGGCTGAAGAAGTCAGTATTTTGACATTGGATGATGGCTTCTCACTTCAGCATCGGCTCCTAAATTCCCCCTCGAATTGTTCATTATGCCATTGTAGAGGAAATATCCAAGTTATTGTAGTATATGATCTACGCAAAGGAATCAAGTTGTACTAGAAGTGAAATCAACTGCCTATATTTCATTTCTCTCTTTCCCTCTTCATTACTAGTGAGATAGCATGGAGATTGTACTTTACTGCATGACTCTCCTGATTGCTGGATTTGACCATTGGGAGTTGGATGAATTCCCTTTGCCCTTGTTGAACTTGGGGTCTTTGGGCTGGGCTGAGCTTGAATATCCACTATATAAACTCAGCATAATCGTCCAAAGCCTAAAAGGTTTCATTTATCCAGTCCAACCCTAGGCTGGGCTGCCGACTTCGTTCTTGTTTCAGCATGCACTTGTCCAGTTTCCCACTCTTTTGGAAAGGGTACATTGGAAGTATAGCTCAATGAGTTCGAAGAACTCCGAAATCCAAATCCTACCGACACTAGAAATATGCTAAGGACTGATTCGTGGTTTGGCATTACATTTTAGACGAAAAAGATTCTGCATTGCAATAATTTTTATTGATAATAGAAATGAAGAAAAAGGCTAGATTTCTTTGTAGGGGGAACTGACCTCCATAAAAAGAAAAGGCATTAATTCATCACGTGTAATTCATGGTAGGTCCCAATCCGAGAGCGCTCTCCAACCATAAAATAACTAAGGCCAAGATTTCAACACTTTTGTCTTTTTGTATTACTAATAGTTTTAATATATGAAAAATTGATGATCAAATTACATTTTAGTTACATTTACATGGACATCCCAATCATTACAGTACAATCGGCTGTAATACAAGCAAAATATACAATCTTCTTGAAAAAACGACACGTGGCTTCTCTGCCCCCGTGATATGATTACTGTGACGTGAGGGCACGAGAAGTTTCCCCAAAAAAGAACACCATAAATTTTTCACCAAACCCCCCTTTTTGTGCCATGTAAGCTTGGAGGCGAAAATTGCTATTTTCTTTTTTTCCTTGAAACCTTTGCTTTGGTCCAAATCCTCCCATGTACTTCAATGCCAATCAACTAATCGTGTCGCCGACACTTAATAATAATAATAAAAAAAAAAAAAAAGGAAAGAAGCTTCCCTTGAGCTTTATATTTCAGAAACAAAAAGAACGTAAAAGGGGCAAATACACAGATTTTCATGACTTTGTCTGTCTACTCTGTGATTTATGATTAGTTTTTGGATTTAATAAATAAAAAGCTAAATGTTAAAAATGAAGTTTAATGCAAAGTTATAAAGCTCCAAATTAATCGGATCTGATTTATGGGTCGACTTAGTTGGACCACCGCTGTGTCGGTGCTGACCGCTGCAAGGCAAAGCCTGGTCTCAAAATGTACAAAAAGGAAGAAAATTTCCCGTAATGTATACATCCTGGTGTAGACAACCTCACGTGTACTTGGTTGACTGCAACCGGATTCAATTATTTTGGCTGTAAATCACCCGATCCCACGGAGATTTTTCAGAGTGAGAACAAGAGTAGTGGTTTTGTCTGACCATCGAAAGAATTTAGATGTATCTAAATTCGCTTTAATCAGAGATTATCAGTACGATTCAAATTCAAATTCATTATTTATAGAGATAAACAAATTTAAAATTATCATGTTATGTTAATATTAGGGTAGTGGAACGAGATGAAATAGGAGAAGTATGGAGCCACACAATATCTATACTTTATGCCAAGTGCAGCCAAAATATCGACATCCGGTTATAAATTACACACAAATGATTGAAAGGTCCTTGGAAAAAAGTATTCCCTTGTCGATCACATCAAAGGAAGAGTCCTTTGAATTATGAAATACATATATATTAAGAATTTATAATAATAAACAAATATGATCATGAAATTTGTAATTTAAATGAGGTTGTTGGGTTAATGATAAAAAGACATTAAACCTTACATATACATGTACTTGCCAGTTCCTAGTCAAAGATTCGAGATTAAGACTGGCATTCAGCAGCAAAAGAAAAATGGTGAGATACCCACTTCGATTTTCTTCATACAACCTGCTGCCTGTGGGACAAAACTAGAAATGGTTAAGCTAGCAAATGTCATAGTTAGACTGTAGACGGCCTTGTTTTATTATCTTAATTTATATATTTTTCATAATTTTATATCACATATTTATTAATTTTTTTTAGTCACTAATATTTTTCGATGCTTCATGTTAAAGACAGCATGTGAACCAATCCAAAGTCACGGAGGGCAACTTTTGAATATTAAATTAAAATTATATCATGACATTAAAATTTCGATTTGATTTGAGATATGATAATAGTTCTTTTTGATACATGAGATGTAACACTATTAAATCTGATTTTAATGCTTGATATTGTGAGCTTAAAAATTTGAAGTCATACATAGAGCTTGCTTCACGGTACGGAAACATTCGAGGTCCCAACTTATAAATTAATTTTTCGAACATTATTATTTTCATCATTTATTAATATGGGACTCACAGTTTGTAGGTGAATTTCATAAATACACGCAACAACTATGTGTATATTAAAATAGTATTGGTAAAAGAAAAGGGCCTGTAGCAAGTTTCTCAATTTGCAACTTTGAAATTATAGATACAATAAATAAAAATAATACAAAAAATAAATTAATATTTGTTATATAACTACAATAATTATAAACATGGTACGTGCATGAGGGTCGTTTGGATTTAATTTATTAAGACTCATCCACTGCCATTAAATTAAAATTTATTGTTAGATTGGTGACATTCAATTAAAATAGGAAATAAGAAGTTTGGGTATTTTGTGAGGTAAAATGTCCATCTCTCAAAGTTTCAAACTGCCTTATTTTAAAGCAGCAACCAATAATACATGGCTTGAAAAGCTAGAAAAAAAGGTCATACTCATGACAATGTTCTTAACCCACTCATTACCTAAAAAGAAAACAAAATAAAAAGAAAATCTTTAGCAAATTTGAACGCGACGGTGATTTTGTATCTGCATGACAAAGGAAATAGCTGCATTTCGGCCCATTGTTTTCAGTTTGTTTTTTGTTTTTAATTATTTTTATAAATATGGTCTTAAAGAGAAATAGAAAAAGAAAAAAGGAAAAAGGAGAACGTTTTTTTAATTTGAGTAAAACGACATGAAAGCGGTACGAAGAGGGACTTGCGGGTTACTGTCTGGTGAATGGTAATGACAGATACCAACTTGAGCTGAAAATGACGTTGCAAATGTTGGCATGCGATGGATGGCTGATGGGCCCCATCTCAATCTAACCCGTTTGATGATGTCTCAACAGTTGGATCCTGTGGCTGATTGCCCGACTTTGCATCTTCCATCCAACTCCTCCTCAAATTTTAATATACATATCACCAATTCATCATTTCCCCCTTTATCACTATTTTTCAAAAAAATAAAAAAAATCTTACCCATCTGATTTACTAATATTTTAAAAGTAAATATGAATAAACGATAAACTCGATCAGAAAATTCATTCATATCAAATTCAGTAATTTTAAATTTAAAATTTTATCAAAAACCTATCGATGAAGTTTTATAAAATATTATAACACATCTTATTTTGTTTTAAAATTTTATTATTTATTATATTAAGGAGGTTAATTTCAATTGAAGCATTTTAGACAATAATCTTTTATTTAAGAAAATTCAAAATCATTCGAATTAGTTGGAACAAAATCTTGCATGACAAATGCCAACAAAATAAAAACAAAAACGAAAAGCAATATATATGAAAAAATAAAATACGAGTAGTAGTTTACTTCGATATATAAATCAAACGGTTGAGCTCATTTGATCATATCACAGACAAAAACAATCAATCAAAAGTCAACAAATCAACTTTATAACCTAACTCCAATCTTTGTACTATAAAAATAGTTTAATCCTTAAATGATGATTTTTTTTAAAAAAAGGGTTAGTTTTTAATAAATTAAAATAAAAATAGCTAAACAGGCTTGAGGTTAACTAGTGAATTGTGAAATGAAGAGAGGGTAATAATGTAAAATTGAAGAAACTGTCGGCCTCTTAACTACGGTTCAATAGACCCGAGACCCAGGTTAAGGTCCGCTTGTGCGGGACCCTTGTGAGTTTTGTCTGTCTGTCTCTCTCTCTCATAAATCGAGCGTCGGTGACTCGGTCCGAGTTAACCACGAGTTAAACTTGTATTTTTAGAGATAGACATTTTTTTTGGTGGAAAAGGGATAGACAAATTTAAAATATATCGATTCTATTTTTCTCGTTATTATTTTTATTTTAATAGAGAGAGAAATCTGAAAAGGAGGGACCGAGAGGGAGGTTTGGTATATAAGACATGGAAGCCAATTCTAAAAGTGCGTCTTCAGTTTGAGAGAGAGAAAGGGGGAAAATGGCAGATTCTAGCGATTCCGTTTCCATCGATATGGAAACGATCTCTCTTGGCGGCAAGGTAACCAGCATTTCTCTCTTGTTTGGTTACAGGGAAAATGCGGGAATGGAAGAGAAAAATAAATGGAAGAATTTTTTTCCCGGTTAAAGCTAAATGCACCTATCTGGCCTTTTTCTTTAGCTTAGCCAGATTTTGCTTCCATTTCTTGTTTATTTCTCTATTTTTCAGCTGCAAAGCAGTTATTTAAATCATTCATTATTTTTTATCATTGACAATTTATTTACATTCTTGCTGCATTTATTTTTGAATGATCACGTAATTTGTCTTTGTAGACTATAATCCATTGATTAATGGCTTCTGAATTTATTCCCATCTGAGAAGCACATAGCTAAATGAAATGAAATTAAATTAAAAAAAAACTAAATTTAATGATTTATGAAACTTATAAATGCTTTTTTCGGGTCTTATTTGCTTCATGTGTTAGAAAAAGAATTCCTAGACTAGTAAATTCGTTAGTTTTATGTCAATTTGTCATATTAGGAGTTTGGATGATGCAGAATATGCCTAGATGAGCAAAACAGTTAGGTTTCTTGAAAAAGTTCTGCTGCACATGCAAATTCTATCTAGTCAGAATATACTTAGCTTGGGCTATGCCTGAAACGTTTTTCCTTTTAAAGTAAATGACAACCAAGTCACTTGGGCTCTCTTTATGTAGCTAGATCATAAGTTGTAATTTTCCGCATTGGCTATTTGTTAAAATCAAGGCATTATTTTGTTTGATGGTAATTTCTTTTGATTCCTTTAGTTGCTTTCCAGAAAGTTTTGTTAAACCAATAACAATGCATTGTAAAATCTGTCTGCAGGAGTACCTTGTGAAAACTCGCCATGGTACGGTTTCTGTTGCTGTGTTTGGAGACCAAGATAAGCCAGCTCTCATCACCTATCCGGATTTAGCACTAAACCGTAAGTAATGCAGAAAACTGTATTGTACTCCACATTTTCCTTATGCTTCCCTCATGACAAAACATGTGCTGCAATGTCTAAGAAAACTGGTCTTTATTTGCTAACAATTAGGCTAAAAAGGGTCCAGGATTTTCATTTTGGAATAATGACTTTTCTTTATGACATATATATTGTTTCAAACTTGAGATCTTCATTTGTGATTTCATCATAGTGCATATGAGACTTTGTGTCTGTAAGGCAATTAATTTTAGCTAAAATTTTACATGATAGTGTAAGATGTCTGGAGTTTGTGAAATTATTTTTAAGATTTCCACAATGACCAAGACCATTTTATCCAATGATACTTCTGGTTTCTAACCTAAGCTTTTATTTGTGTGAGATTGTGCAGATGTCTCCTGTTTTCAAGGCTTGTTCTTTTGTCCAGAAGCTAGTTCCATACTTCTCCACAATTTCTGCATATATCATATAAGTCCTCCTGGGCATGAGGTCAGTTCTGTGCATGTTTTACTCTTGTATTTGCTGTTTTAATAATCTTTTTTTCTTGGTTGAATCATATAATTCACATCTTTCTTATCCGGGACTTTCTTCAAGAAATATTGCAGTTGGGAGCTGCCCCAATCGGTTCTGATGACCTTATGCCTTCTGTTGATGACTTGGCAGATCAGATTGTTGAGGTTCTCAATTTTTTGGGGTAATTATATAATTTCATTGTTATTTTATTTATTTTCTCTTTCTATGTGTCAGCTGATTAGGATTTACTTCACTGTAATCTCTTCTGCTTTGACATTCTTTGACACATTGTATTTTGTCATGATGGCTGATAATTGTTGTAGTTGTTGTCTGAAAATGATGTAAATTGATTCACCTACTACCCTTGTCTAATTTCTTAAGCTGTTGTTTTCTTTAATATTTTATCACCAGTAATTCTTTATATGGAAAAGAATATATGCAAGCAAGCTGATATTCCTTATCCTTAAAACTTTTTCCTTCTCTTTTCTGAATTAACCGCAGGCTTGGTGCTGTAATGTGTATGGGTGTTACAGCTGGAGCATACATTCTTACCCTATTTGCTGTAAGTCAGCTTCCTTGGCATAGTGTGAAGAAATTTTCTTTTCCCTTTTATGTTTCCAATGAAATTTCTAAGTGCTCCTTTGTATTCTTGGAAATAATTTTTTGTGTTTTTGTCTTAATAGATGAAATACAGGCAACGTGTCCTTGGGTTAATACTTGTTTCACCCCTCTGCAGAGCGCCCTCATGGACAGAATGGTTGTTAAATAAGGTTCCTTTTCTGGGCCTTTCTATTTTTCTTAGGGTTAAATAGATTATGTGCTCAGATGGGTTTTCATATCATTTCAGGTGATGTCAAATTTACTTTATTTCTATGGCATGTGTGGAGTGGTGAAGGAGTTATTGCTCAAGCGCTACTTCAGTAAGGTATTTTTCTGCTTCAAAAGTTTATGCCATTTATATCTTTGTGTCTAGAATTGGACTAGTTGGGTGATAAGGTTCTGAATGACAATGGCAGGAAGTTCGTGGTAGTGCTCAAGTACCCGAATCAGATATAGTTCAGGCGTGCATAAGAGTTAGTTCCTCAGCTCCTTGTATTTGCCTTCTATTTACTAGTCCAGTGACTTACAATGAAATATTTCTCATGGCACTTTCTGACTTAAATCCTGTGTTTTCGCCTTCCAGTTGCTAGATGAAAGGCAGAGTATAAATGTTTGGCAATTCCTTGAAGCAATGAACGGGTAATGCCTGTCTCCATGATAGATAGGTAGACTAGGTTTCTTTTTGAAGATGATGTTAAAATAGGCCTCACGTGGCTGGTTTCCTTATCATCTTTACTGGGGGAAATAAAAAAGAAAAATGTTCAATGCGTGCATGCAATTACAGCTTTGATCCGGCATTAAAGTCTTATTTAGTATTTACTGTCTTTCAGGAGACCTGACCTTAGCGATGGATTAAGAAAATTGCATTGCCGTTCACTAATATTTGTTGGGGAGAACTCTCCGTTCCATTCTGAGGCTCTTCACATGACATCAAAATTAGATAGAAGATATAGTGCCTTAGTGGAGGTATGAAAACAGTCTATTGCCTAACCTGATATAATGTCTTTCATTTAGCTTTCAACATCATATAACAGTGAGCTAACTACCTGGAAATTGGGGAACCTACAGGTTCAGGCATGTGGGTCAATGGTAACAGAGGAGCAGCCTCATGCCATGTTGATACCAATAGAGTACTTTCTTATGGGATACGGCTTATACAGGCCAACCCTAAGCGTCAGCCCAAGGAGCCCTTTGAGTCCATCTTGCATCTCGCCGGAGCTTCTATCACCAGAAAGCATGGGCTTGAAGTTAAAACCGATTAAAACCCGTATCTCCGTTGAGGTTTGAGAGAAGATGAAAGAGAAAGGGGGCAAGATCACCTTTTTGTAATCTATATATGTGAGGTGTTTGTAACATCTTTTGACCGGTTGGTGACGATCAGAGAGGATTACCAGAGGGTTGTAGATAGAGAAAAAAAGTACAGACAGAAAAGGAGATATTGTCATTCTTTTATTTGTAACCATAAATCTTAGCTGAGGTGAAGACGTGAAGTCATCTGTAAATGGTCGGAATAATTATTTACTAGAGAAGAGCCAATAATGATAATAACAGTGGGTGGAAGGTGCATTTACACTTTGCCTTTTTCTTTTATGTTATGAAATATAATTACAAAAGAAACGTATTAGTAAAGTAACAAGAGTTTATTTAAATGTGTATTTTTAAAAATGACGTAAGAGGTTTATTTATTGATTAATAATTTATTTTTTTATTTTGTTTTTACATAAATATTTATTTAGATTTTACTGGTTTTATATTATTTATGGACTACATATTTAAAAATTTTATGTTTTGCAAGGGAGTTTATTTTCTTATTGATTGTGTCTTTTTTATCATTTTGTATATTTAATTTTTTTTTAGAATTTTATTTTTGGAATCAATTAATTTTCTATGCTTTTAACGGCCTTGTCTTACAAGAACATCAATTCTAATGCAAGCATTTGCAATTGGTATATGAGATTTATTTATTCTCTTTAAGTTAGTAAATACGTCTTATTACTGATTTGTTATATTTTGTAAATGAATTACTTTTGAACTTTAAGTTTATATTGATTTGTATGAATATTGTTGCATTAAAATGTGGTGTGTTCACATTGCATGCAATTATGTTAATTATTTGTGAATAATTAACAAATATTTGATTAATTAATATTGGATATTGTTATGATATTACTTGATTGAATAATTGAAAAATGTTTATAAGATAATTGAGATAGGATATAAATTTAAATTTAATTTATTTAAATTTAAATAAAGATCATTTATGTAATAATCTATTACATTTAAATTTAATTTGTTTAAATTTAAAAGAGATATCTTATCTTTATATTCTTAGCACCTTTATAAATAGTAATTGGTTTTTACATATAATCAAGAGTGGCTATGAGTTGTTATGTAAGTCAGAAAATCAAAATACTCTCTCATTCTCTTTATTCTTAAGTCAACATAAAAAAGACCTGAAGGTTTTGGAACGTAGGGTAATTTTTCATGGAGGACTCTAGTAGTTGCTCCATAACAACAAGAAGAGATCATTATATACACGAAAGAGAATTCGTAAAGCAAGCTTTTTTAGTTAAGAAGGGAGTGGAAAATTCATCTGAAAAGATAGGCCCACCTTTCAACAGTAGTATCAAAGCAAGTTTTGGCTTGTTTTCACCTTTTTAATTCGTACAGTAAATATATATATGTGCGCGTGTGTTGCGTATTTTGAAAGCATGTTTTGGTTGATGGCTCAAATGTATATATCATGAGAAAAAAAATTGGCCCACCTCTCAACAATGGTATCAGAGCAGATTTTAACTTGTTTTTATTGTTTTAACTTGGTTTTAATTTGTACATTAAATGTGTGTGTGTGTGTGTGTTGCATATTTTGTGAGCATGTTTTGGTTGATGGCCCAAACGTATATATCATGAGAAAAAAATAAGATAGCAAATTTGTTTTACTGAAATCAATAAGCTTTAATCTAGTGCAAACAAGTGCATTGAACTAGAGTTGTGGTGCTTTATGAATGGCAGCAAAACAAGATAAAACGTATATATCATGAGAAAACAACTTGGATAGCAAATTTGTTTTGTTGAAACTAATAGGTTTTAATTCAGTGCAAACAAGTGCATTTAACTAGAGTCATGTGGCGCCTTATGAATGGTAAGAAAATAAGATAATAAGTAGCAAGATTTGAACCTACACTGATAAAATCATTATGACTTTTAAATGAACCCTTCAACCATTATACCAAGGAAGCATTTTTAAGATAAAAGTGCAACAGAAAAAGGTCCAGACAAAGCCATGAAAGGCCTGATGTGGCAGCCACATGGCACCAATGGATATATTTTTCACAATTACGTTTTTACCCCACAAGTTATGTTTTTTACTGAATGACCCTGAAATTTTTTGGTAATTATCATTTGATACAAAAAATTTATTTATTTTTCCAAAATATTATTTATGTTCTTGGCATGTTTATATTTTATTAAATTCACATGTATTATAAATATAGTTAATTAATTTGTTAATTAACCACCTTTGATGCTTATATGTTGTATATTAGAAATTGGTTTTCTAAAATATATATATGATTTGAGTAAATTTAGCAAATGCCTATTAAATTAATTATTTTACATATGTTGTAAAATACTATATCTCTTATGTGCCATTAAAGAATATTTTGCATGATTGCAATATTTTACTTATTTGATAGTTAAAATCTATAAAATGCATAATGTGATTATTTTACTTATTTATTATGTAAAACTGTATGCTAAAATTGATATTTTATAATTGTTAGTATAAGCCCTACAAGCCAATAAGTAATTGTATGAGGATTGCACTTTAATCTATTTATGTATGACATTTGTTATTTATAATAGTTAGTTTTTTATTCATGAATTTGTAATTTAATTACTATTTATACTTAAGTAGATAAAGCCCATGAAACTATATAGAGAAAATTATGAGGAATAACATTTCTTGATAAGGGCATTTAAAAAATAACTATACAAATAAATTTAACTGTTTTTAGTCATATTTAGTCATGACTTGACAAAAATACTCTTGAAACTATTTCAAATAAATTAAACAATTAATCACAATTTTTCGCTTTCAATTTCTCTCTCTCATCATCCCACTCTCTCTAATTTTATTGATTTTTCTCTTCGACATTCGTCTGCTATGCTCCCAATTTCTCTCTCCCGTATTTTCAGATCTCTCTTTCCTGTGCTTTCAAGGCACTAAGTGATAGTTTTGATGTACTTAGGTGGATGGCTATTGGGAGAATTTGATTTTAGGTATTTTGGATAAAAATAAAATGGTAGAAATAATCACAGATGTTTGAAATAGCTTTTAATTGGATCAATTCAGGATCTAGACACTAATAAACTCAAAATTTTGAAATTTATAAATATAGGTTTTCAAAGGATTTTTTTTTTTATTTTTAGTCGAAATAAGTGATTTAGATAAGAAAATTTGTGTTTTGATTTATGAAAACATATTAGAAATACTTTAATCGGTGCCAAATTGTCAAAAATAAAAAATAAAAAAAATGAAGAGAGTTGAGAAGATTTGAAATTTTGGTTCGTAAATAACAACAAAATTTTAGATATTAAAGTGTAACAAAATGTTTTTGAATATGACGTGTAATAATAATATTTTTTCAATATGATGTGTAACAACAATATATTTTTTTTTAATATGACGTGTAACAACCTAACCATGACGTGTCATATGTTTTTGTACATGACGTGTGACAACCTAACCATGGAGTGTCACATGTTTTTGTATATGGCGTGTAACAATCTAATCATGGCGTGTCACATGTTTTTGTACATGACATGTAATAACCTAACCATGGCGTGAAACATATTTTTGTACATGGCGTGTAACAACCTAACCATATTGTGTCACATGTTTTTGTACATGACGTGTAACAACCTAACTATGGCATGTCACATGTTTTTGTACATGGCATGAAACAATCTAATCATGGCGTGTAACATATTTTTGTACTTGACGTGTAACATCATGATGTGTAATTTCATTAAGTGTAATTTTGTCCAACTTAGCTAAAAATAGTTAAAATTATAAAGAAAGTTATTTTTAAAAACATATTATCTATAAGGATATTTTTAAAAATGCCCTAACTATATATGCTTTGCAAAGAAATTGTATTGAAATATAATTATGAGATCCTTATACATCAAAACATTGTTTCTAAAAGTTCCTAATCATTCTATTATTGAGACATGACATCAATAATACTCAAAGATCGACACATACTATGTTCTTTACTTGTGAAGTAAGCAATTGATTTCATAGGTTAAAGTATAGAGATACTTAGAACTAGCATGTGGGTGTTTGCTTTGAGAAAACAGATTCTCTAAACATGACCGAACATGATAAATGCATTTGGTATCTCACTTTAGTATTTATACAAATATTTCTCATGTGTTAGTTGTGTAAATACTCATTAGACTTGAGACACTAGGTTATCTTATATATGGAGTGTTCTATATTTGATCATATCACTACAAGTTCTACCGAGGATGCCAAAACAGGATATGATTAGTTGTAGTATGAAACATATCTTAACAATTTTTTCTAGATAGTATTTATTTAATTATCAAATTAAGTACCTATCAAAGTAACATCTAGGAATTTATGGTCATTTATTTAATAACACAATGTATAACAAAGCCAAGGGTACCTCTAATTAAATGGACATTACATTTCAATCAACTTGTTATTATTGGGGTATTCAACCATTTTGTCCATGATAATATTTCATTTCATACGATTTCTTTCGTCCGACTCAAATCTTAAGTTATCCAACCATTGACTTTCACCAACTGGCAAACCTTAATTTAGTTTATTGGTAATTTCTGGAAATCTCCTACGAAAGCAAATAAATTTTTTTTTTCAGGTTCACTGTCAATTTTTGTCAACCTTCCTTCCTGGTGAAGGTGACAGATAATTTTTTTTTGGAAAAAATACCCTGACTTCTTTAAGTTTTGATTGAAATTACACTAAAATCCATTAGTTTTCGAAATGGACACTTTGCCTCAAAAAAATATTTTTTGCTGGACACGTAGGTCCAGCAGTTAATCAACTGCTAGTATTTTCATCAATTTGCTGACATGAAAAGGGTAAAAAGATAATTTTATCCTTGATTAATTTTTATAATTATAATTATATAATTTTATTATTTATTATTTATTATTAATTAAAAAAAAGCTCCCCATTGGGGATCACCGATCTGGTGCATCCGTCCCTTGGGAGGGCCTACCAGTGCTCCCCTTTCTTGGGATTGGTGCTTCTTATTTTTTTATTTTTTTTAAAAATATAATAATATTTTTTAAAATTAATAAAAAATAAAAAAGTATTTTAGTCTTTTTATTATTTTTGTTAATAATGTTTGTAGTTTTGAGATAGAGTGTCTATTTCGAAAACTAATAAATTTTTGTATAATTTCAATTAAAATTAAAAAAAATAAGAGTATTTTACTTTTTTTTTAATTGCTATTTAGAATGAGACAGAAGTAGGTCGTGCACACAATTATGCAAATAATTCTGTGGCTTTACTATTGATGATTCAATGAACCGCACTCTACTATTTCAACTAAACATAGTGTGGTCTATCAGGCCATTGTGGTGGTGCACTGCTGCTGACTTGCAGGATCATATAGCTGTTTAGTTTACTTATCTCTTGAATATGGATTCATGTCACTTTCCAGGAAAATGGACAAAAAAAACCGAAAACCCCATTAGAGCACTAGCTGTCACTAAAATAGTCCTCCCTGTCATTGCCAACTTTCCAGGAAATTTATTTGATTTTCATCACATGAAAAAAGAAAAAAAAAAAAGATGTGTAGGATTATCCAATGAACGTGAATCCAAATATTAAACACAATTGAAAATAAGAGTAAAAAGTCGTTGTTTGCATTTCCATTGGCTAGTGTGGAACTGGTTGAGTTCAAAAGGCTGCATGGGCAGGGACCGAGCTTGTCTTGAATTTACAATGAACGGGAACCATCTGATCGACCCCAACAGCGTAGTTCTCTTCAATTGAGATTTTGTTGACTAAACGGGACAGGACATCGCCAAGCTCCTCCCCGTCATTCCATTCGTGAATGTTTGCTCTGATGAGTTTGGGGTTGCTGCAAATCAGCTCCCACACTGGAAAATTCTTCCTCGGCATCAGGAAATCATCCTCTCCGAGTTTCAAACCCGGGCAAAAATCAGCAGTTCCATCGCCCAGATAGATAAACCTTTTCTTTCCGGTGGCAGAAACAGAGGCTTGAACTCTTTCCATGATCAGACCCTATTACACAATGAGAACGAACCATTCTAAACTAAATTTTTTGAAGATATCTTCTAAAAATTATTGCATACCATGTATAGATGTTAATCATAAGTTTTTGTAATTGAAGATTTCTACTAATAGGAAATAGAGGTTTTAATATTATTTACCTTGCACATGTTGGGAGGGCAGATATTGCAGCCGTGGGAAGACGATTCGAAATCATGGTAAGGAGAGATTCTAAGCCTGCCTTCTCCATCAACATAACTAGGGTTCGTGTTGATTTCCGAGAAACAATCCAACAGTCCATGATTCTTCAAGATTGTCTCGATGAAGAAGACGTTGGCATCACTTATTATCCTCAGATCACACCTGAAACAATGTCATATTACTTGTTAGGTTCAGCGTTGTGCACCATTCATCATACTATTACAACACAGGAAATAGTAGTTCAGGAGGCTTACCCCGAAGCATGGGCCGCTTTAATAACAGAGACAATTCTGGGATGTAATGGAACCCGTCTTAAACAGGCGGCGATATCCGCAGTTGAGTTTCCCCTAGACTGGACCTCCATTATCATTCTATCCTGGAAAAACAGTCGAGAAAAAGCATCCAACATGAATCTCTGATAGTTATCATGATGAAAATCGTATTACATAATCCATAATGCATGTCAAAACAACTGAAATTAGAAGGAAGATTAATGTTGGTACTACAAAACCAGATTATATGACACTGACCATGAGAGTGTTCAAGGGGAAAGTAGGCCGGAGTTGAGTGAACAGCTCAGAAACACCAAACCCTTCCACAACCCAATCATCACTGTCGCATTCGATGATTGTCTTGTCAAAGTCAAAAACCAACACCACCCCTGCCATTGCTGATCTGATTGTACTAACACTACCACGATCTTCACCAGCACTTTTTAGCCAAAGGCAGGAATATATATACTTGTAAGATAATTGATGGACAAGTGATCGATCTGTTACATGGACTTAGACTCCTATTTTCTTTAGGAAAAGGGGGCACGATGACTGTGACAGTTGCACTTCCCCAGATCACATATATATAAAAAAAAATTAAAACCCAATTCGTTTACGAATTAGATTTTGGGGTGAGTATAAGATATAATAATGATGTTCTTTGATCTATATACGCTCTAGCTATTTTTTTTTTTCCTCTTATTTTTTTTTACAGGTGAGCAATCTCAAAATAGAGAATTCAAATTTTGCGCCTTAAAAAGGGGAACAACTCTTAAATACGAAAATTAATTGATAAGTAGACATAATTTATTTTTGTACTATTTCCATCAGACAGATGAATTATGTAATATTCAAGGAATTCCTTTGTTCGCTGGGTCGGTTAGCAACGAAGCATTAAAATTCAAATGTCTTTCTATTTAGCCCTGTTTGCAATGCCAAGAATCCTTTTTTAAGATTGCTTCGAAGAACTAAATGACAATGGCATATGCAAACCAGAAATAATCAAAGACGAAATTAAATCGAGCAGGACACTGCTACAGCCAAAACCCACCCTCAATTTATCTATTTTTGTTGCAAAAGGAAGAGAAGTGATGTGATACGTTGCAGAAGAAGTAGTTCCATTGCCCACTAAGTAGTTTACTGATATCACGTGTCATAATCTGGTTGAAGTTAACTATTTCACCCCCGCATGAATTATGTGGATTTCTACAAAATTTCCACTCAAGTTGGAACTAAAATAGTACAAAAGAAAAAGAGAGAAAAAGAGCAAAATGGCTTAAGAGCACAGGAAATCTTTCTTGTTTTATGAACCTTACAAGCAGGAAATTTAAATGAAGGCCAGGAATCTGGAATTGTGTTGTTTTCAATCAAGTGGACATGACAAGTTGACAAACAGCCCACAAAAGGTTTCCGTTCCTTGACGCGGTGCTTTTGCACTGCAGGATCGGAAGTGGTATACACATCCTCAGGTTCAATCGTGGCGGATCAATAATTCTTGAGCAGCAACTTTTAGCCGCCAATCTATCATGTTCATGTGCTATACTACTAATATTTGTTGTTTTTGTTTAGTTTCAGGGACATCATTAAGTACTATATTGGTGACCCAGGAATCCCCATGCATATGAACAAAAGTGTGCCACCAGGGTCTTCATACCAAGTAATTCCATATAATTTAATATGAATTCATAATATTTTCAACAAAGGGATTACTGTTGAATAGAATATATACTAATTACTGATAGAATTATATCCTTAAGGCTAAGGTTCCAACTATATGGAGCATTATGTACAGTTGTAACCTTGAGGTGGATGTGTTGTTTCTTTCCTATTGAAACCTGCTCGAATTCTTTGTCCCCTTGATTCTTTCTTCAGCTTCAATTAATGTTAAATCTTTGATTGTTGATGCTTATCTGGCTTCTGTGGTTGCTGTTGGTTCCCTCCTCATTTTGCCGAGCCTTTCTCCTGTTCATCTCTGAGTACATTTCCTCTATCATTGGTTTCCATAGTCGAACACGAGCATTTATGAACCAGTTGGAGACCTGCTCATTGGTTGATCCAATTTTACGCAGTGAAACAATGAGATCATATTAGAAACTCAAAATTACCAAAATACATGACATGTCAACACCTTTGAACTCTCATAGTAAAAGAGGATTAAAATGCTTCACCAACACGTTTACGTTCAAAGATGAAACAAAAGCTCTAAGTACCTGGCTCCTTGTCAAGCCACTTTTAATTGCAAGTAAATGTTTCTCTGCATCCTTAGGGTACCTGCAAAATAGGAAATCTGTCAAAATGTGCAAAACAGTCCCCATTGTTGTGCATAAACGTGAAACAAGCAAACTATTTCTTGTCCTAGTTTGACTTCGAGAAAATGCTCGTAGCAATTCTGCAGAAAGAAGCTCACGGGTGAAGAAAGTTCTGAAACATCCACGCACGTAAAACTGAGACAGACTTTTCAGGCAACCCTCTCTGTGGTCTCCATAATTGATCTTTTTTCTTTAGCTGCTGCAGTGCCCATTGCTCCTGGATGAATGAATTCTGAAAAGATTTTTCCCTGCCTCCTGTATATCCACTGTCAAAATTTGCTCCCATAGCTAGGATTTGGTTGCTGATCCTCTCTCTTAGGTTCTTGTATAAGAAAGAGATTGTCTGTAGAGCAAAACGAGCATGCACCTGAGGGTCCAACTCAGTTGCAGCATGGAATGCAGATATAACTGTATGGATCTCATCCAAGCATTGACTGTATCTGTCATCAACCTGGTCTCAATGAAGGAGTGCAAACCCATTTAAGTACCAGAAATATGCTATGTCAAATGCAACACAGAATAGAGAAAAGAAAGAAAATGGAGAAAAAAAGAAAATGGCGATTTGCTACTGCTTACATATGCCCGCTTGCTTAACAAAGCCTACTGGCTTAAATAGAGCCGGTAAGGGCGACCCAAGGTTATTCCACAGTTTAGTCTAAAAAATTTTGAAGTTATGAATTTCAATCTATATTTTAGCCTACATCACATTAGCATCCCTCTATAATTATCTATTCAATTGCCAAGGAAGTTAAGCAGCTCATATCTCAAAGTCCAAGGTAGCAATTGATGCAAATCGAATATGATAATTCTACCAACATACCACTTGCAGTAGAGTCAGAAGTTGAGTTTTCTTTGCCTCAACAGTTCGTTTTCGTACTTCTGGCTCTAATCGAACCTCAGAATTACCATCAATATCAGGATGCTCATTTGGATCCATCAGTGCCATCCCTCTCCCTGCTAGAAAGCTTGAGGAGAATGGAATGGTTGCTCCAGCTCCAACACTCATCTGGTCTAGATTTTCCAGTGAATAGCTTGCAATTTGAGCAAGTATTTCCTGAACTGCATGAAGATATCTTGATCCTGATATCAGGTGTGATTCTTGAACTGGTCCATAAGAACCAAAACTCAGAGAAAGCTCCTTAGCATTACAAGAAGGTTGTTCTGAGCCTAACCTTGTTGTATTCAAGCAGAAGTGATTTGCACCAGAACAGTTTATCTCAGAGGACTGATCAGGTATATTGTTACCGCTAATGACAGCAGGCAGAGATGTGGCGAGACTTAAAGAGAGCTCATTACTATGTTTAGAGGAACCACAAGGATAATCTATGCTCATATTTGCCCCATTTGATGAAATCCACCCGTTTGGATCCGGACATCCTATTGATGTATATGGTTGACATGCTGTTCTCAATGGGGGTTTCCCAACAAGCTCCAGAGGAGAAGGAAACTTCTCAAAATCCCACTTATTGTTCAAATTACCAAGTGCTTCGTTAAATACACAGTTCACAGAGGTTACCAGAGAAGAATTTATGCCATCAGAACAGCTAGTTGAAGAATAAGTCCTGACATCCAGAGGGTAGATGGAAGGTGCTATGATTGCTAACTCGTTTAAGTTTTCTTGAGGAACACACTTTGCAGGTGGAATAGAAGAGATGGCTGTTCTGCCCATGAATTGCTCCTGAAACTCCATATTATCCTCTGAAGGTGAACTGCCAAGTGAAACATCACTCACAACAGTCCTTCCAAGAGATGTGACCAATGCATTTGAGTCGAAGAACCTGGCACGATTAGTTATGTGTAGATCAGCACAGAGATCACTGATAATTTCTCCTTGCGCTGATGGAAGCACTGGAAATTCAGCTAGTGTCTGATTTTGGTTGATGATGCTAAATGAGTGGGATTCAACAATTGAATTTGGGGCTGTCCGCGATGGAATCCCATCAACAACCACAGGATTTCGGTTTCCCATGGCTCGTGAAACGCTGAACATATCATTCTCCATCATATAGTGGGCACAAAAATCACATGGGATCGGGCATAAGCAGCTGCTTCTTCATTTGGGGTTCTTAAGCTTCAATTGTCTGTTAAGCCAATTTAATTTCACTATATAACAAACTTCCTTGATTCAACTTTTTTTCGTGCACTTTTACAACAAAAACAACTGCACAAATTTTCTTGCTGCAACCATATATTTTATGTCGTCCCCATAATCATTCTATCTTGCTCAGATGATCCACCAGGAACCTGCAGAATTGGTAATGAAATGAAATCACCATACCAAAATAATTCAAAAGAACAATACTTCACAGTTCACATACTTGCAAAGAAGAAAGAAACTTGTAACCACCTATCCCGAGACCAGAGTTTTAAAATAGCACTTGTATCAGATCCCATTTCTTCTTAAGAAGAGTACAGAATTATGGTACAGAGAGTTCTCAGATACACTATGTGAATGATTTAACCTTTCAAGATTATTGAGGACACTTCCTGCCCCACTCTTACACAAGGATAAGATTATTGATAAAGAAATCTTTCACCACAAATTCAAAGTGCAAAGGATGTCAGACAGAGTAAATGGGACTCGCAAGGCCACAAAAATAAAGCATCAGGACATAGAGTTCCCCAAGAAAACCGTAATTAACAGCCTTGAATAACTCAAATCCATGCAAAAAGTTATAAAAAAAAATCCCCTCCTATGGCAATGAATTGCTAGAGAATGGGAGGAATCCTTCTTTTTGTCAAATAAGGGGTAATCAGAACCATAGCCTCATTAATTAGGAGAAGATGTGTCTGATTAAACATACATACTAGAGTACTAATGAAAAAACGACGTTGACAAAAAAATCTCTATCAGGGAAGATAGAAGAACTTCAATAGTAGTAGTACTTAACAGCTAAAAGGGGTATGGATATGCACACCAAAGTAAAAGCTTGGCAAAGCACAACAGGCTACAGCGCACGGACAGGAAAGTCTAAAGTTGAACCAAAGGAAGAACATGAGGAAATATACAAAGCCTAAATCTTCATATTTAAACAGTTCATGTAGAAAGCTAAATCTTGAAGATGTTTTAGAGGCTTCAAAATATATTTTCTTTTGTACTCGTGTGTTTGCGTGCGTGTCTGAAACCACGTTGATCAGCAAAAGGTAGGCTGAAAAAAAGATGACCAACCTGCAATGATTCGAAGAGTAGCTTTCAACCTTGCATTTATCTATCAATAGAAAAACCAGCTTAGGAAACTATTTTCTTCACCAAAACCTTATAAAAGCAAAGTATCGGAGTCAAGAATTTTCGTGCAGGTTCAATGGAATTCCAGGGGATCAGAGATGAGAAATCGTTCACCCTACTCAAAATATAAAGTGGTCTGTTACTGTATTTTGATTGAGAAATACATGTAGGCTTTTCTCAGAGAACTCCAAAAGAAGCCATTGCAATGCAAAGTTCACATAAAATCATTGGTTTTCTGTTTCTCCATAAAAAGAGAATTGTCAAAAAAGCCAGGAAACAGTAGTAAAAACCTTTGTTTCGTCTTTAACAAAAAGAATAAGGTGAAAAAGCCAACAGGACTCCTGCATTATCCCCACCTCTTTCAGAGGGTCATAAAAGAAATGAAGAAAAAAAAAAGAGCCAACACAAAAAAGTGGGGTTAATTTGTTTGCATGAACAGAAAAGTGGAGTTTTCTCCAAGAACTCAAACCCCAAGAAACTGAGATTCACAGTTTCAGACCCCAACAAGATTCATAATCTCTCCCTCTCTGTCCACAAAGATTTAAAGCTCTTGAACACAAATGGGTTTTGAAAATAAAAGACACCAACAACAGAGAGAACCCACTAAAAAGGAGAGAGAGTGTCCCAACAGGCCCAGAAAAAGGAAGAAAAAGAAAAGCAGTTCTGCAGAGAAATGGAGTTGAATGAAATGGCCCCATTCATTAAGATAGAGAGAGAGAGAGAGAGAGAAGCCACGCAAGAGTAAAAACAAGAAGATAGAGAGAGAAGGAAGGGAAACACATCACTCTTTGATGCAGTGCCACTCATTTCTGTTGCAGGCTCTAGAGGGGCCCTCCCTGTTACTTCTCTCTCTCTCTCTCTCATCTGCTTTGTCCTTCTCACCACATCTCATTTTCTGCTTCTCTGCAATCATCACAATCAAAATATCTGGATTCTCTCTGTTCAAACTCCTGTTCACGGCAGGTCCTCTCAGCACCATTTTTCAGAAGAAAGTCTTTTGCTTTTATAGCTTATTTTAGACAAGGATAGCCTAATGTAATGTGTTTGATGAGAAAGATGAGTGAATGGGGTATCAAAAGTCTTATACTTTCTCCGCACCAGAATCTAACAACTAAAGTTTTAAGGCAAACAAATGCATTTGTGAAGAAAAAGAGAGAAGGTAGTAAGAAAACACACTGTTTTTTGCAGTGTACTTTGAATATGATGATGCAAGCTATGCCAAAAGGTGACGAGAATATCTGCTGGGCAAGATCTTTGACGAATTTATTGAAGCAATTACACGCTCTATCTAACTCCTTTTCCTTTTGGCTTGGTTCCCTCGGCCCAACTCCAAAACCAGTTTAAATTTACACAACTGCTACTTGACTGAAATAGTCTTTGCAGCCTACATAATGTGAAACGCTAGACTACTTTATTATTATTATCATTGTCTCTGGCGACAGACCAAATATTTTGTAATGATGAAATAGTGATAATATCAGCTCATTTTCTCTCCCTCTTGGGTTTTTATCAGTAACTAATGTTTTAAGATGTCTCGGCAAAGACAAGTAGATTTTTCTCGGGGGATCCTGATGTGATAATACAGTCTTTTCCTCTAAGAACTGTGTGCTCTGTGGTGCCATGTGCAGTTTTAAGACTGGTTAAAAGAATCCAACAACGGATATAAATGATGGTAGGAACCTGTTTTTTCATGTATTCATTCAGTAGAATAGTCTAAAAAATTATTACTTACAAAACTAAAAACAGAATCTGTAGTTGTTTCAATAACTGGATTTCTCACACCTGACAATGAAGATTGTTGCCTGCGTTACATACTTGTGTAGTTCGGGCCAAAGGGATTAGTATATATTTGATGAGGCTAATCTTTGATTAATGGATCCTGAGTAAGAGGGAACTGGGGTAAAAAAAAGAGCAATATCCTTGACCGGACAATTAATCTTTGGAGAGGAAGTACCCTCTCCGGAACTGGTACACGATCCCAAAGATTTGTCTCGGACAAAAGTATATATGAAAGGAGTTTTGCCCTGTGGTGTTTGACATGTAGCCAATGAGGAAAGGGTGGAGCCCTCCCTAAGTTAGGACTTAAAGACAAGGCAATTATTACGTTTTGAAGGCATGAAGTTGAGATGGAGGCAGCAGCAGCAGCTCAGACCCGGTACAAGGCTTGAACCGAGCTCCTGTTTGCTTCGTTCGGACTTGTATTTCCTATTTTCGCATGCAGAAATAGAATTATGCAATCAGACAAAGAAAGAGACACTAATGCTTTTCTAACACTAAAAATTCAATTGCTACTCCCAAATGGGTTCATTTCATTGCCTTGGATCTTGGCAGCTGCACGTTCATAAGAGAAACAAGCAACAACAACGATAATGGGCTTAAGGCCTTGAGTTGTGCCTTACGCAGATTACAGAAAAAATGCAAGTTCTAGACTGTGCTAAGCCCAACATCAGCTGTACTCTTTTTTTTCAGTACCTTTGACCATGTATTAGAATTTTCCATGAAAACAAGGGCCCACGCAATTATGAATGGCAGGTGCATTGATTCGAGCCTCTAGCTAGCTAGGCCTAGGATGAAAGCTCAACTAGGGGAACGTCTAATCAGTTTAGGAAGCCCAGATTGTGACTGCGACATGTACCTCACTGTTTTCTTACCCCCCGGTTGGTGTCCAATTGGGTTTACACCTTGTTAGTATCATATTTTCTAAACTCGGGGCTTGGAAATTTTTCTTTCAACAGTAATGAAAAGGAGGTGGGAATCGGGAAGGGCCACAAACATGAAATATGATGGAGAGAAAAAGAGACAACATATGCTTATCCCCCACTCCTTTTCTTAACTTCCCTAATCAAATCTGCTAGCATCACGGAAAAGAACACACATTTGGTTTTGATTTAGCTAGAGAATGAATAAGTGGCTAAGATGGTTTGAGGTACAAATTAAAGAGAAGTGCTGAATTAATTGGGGTGTGTGGTTTCTTTCCTGGTCACATGTCCCTTGAAGTTGCTCACAACTTTGCAGGAGAAAGGTGAATCTGTCATCTCTGCTCCTACCGTTGAAATAAAGGGGTTGACATTGAAGCCACACGAGAAAGCGTTTGTACCGAATGGTTCACCTACTTATCCGCTCTTTCAACCCCATGCACCCATCCCTTCAAACTATTTTGTCTCTCGGCATATGATCCAAGAACTATGGTATATACAGACAATTACAGCTCCATGTTCTCTCATTTTTCCCACTCATTATTACCAATTGAGAGTTGAACTTTCATAATCCCATGAAAAAGCTCCAAGGTCAACCCTTTCTGTTATGAAACCATTAAACTTATGTGGGGAAATGAAAATGTCACACTATGTGCTACAAAAGTTCAAGTGAAAAAATTGAAGTACTCTCTCTATCATAATCAGACATTATTCATAAATATTGCTGAAAGGAAAGTAATTCATTTTTAGGAGGGAATAATTTCAATTTCTTGCCAAGGATAATCTGTGAATTGATAATTACAAGCATAAAGGACCCTTGTCAATGGATGTTAACTTATACACTATATATATATATATATATATACGTATATGTTAGAAAGAGAGAAACTTAAAAAATGAGATATTTAGTTAATTTTAAGAAAGTCTATGTATCATTAAATACAGTAAATGACTTTTTTTTTTTTTATCACTTACACAATTGGTTTTTTTTACGTATCATTCAAATATGAACGGAATTTGTTTCGTGTATATCCATCATTAATTTGTATTTCCGTCCAAATTGTAAATACGTTAACAATGAATTAAATTGAAATAAATTCAAAAGATCATGGACGAATAATTTGGGTTTTTCAAATTGTGCGTGAAAATAAAATTTGATAACAAAGTCAAAAAAAATTAATGGTGCAATTGACTTTGAAGGAACAAAACCCTAAATAGTACTTAATGCCTACATGCAGAGGGACAATTGGCATGAGAACAAGTACTGAAACATGTTTGTTTCTTATTTGATGGGTCAATCTTCAATAAGAACAAAGATGAATGGTTTTTTAATCATTTATTTGAGAGGAAACAATAAACATTTGAGATTTAAATAATATCCCCATAACAATATAAGTAAATTGAATTCATCATCAAACAAAAACTTACGATATACAATCCAATCGTACGTCCAATCCCAAACTGTCAAACCCCATTAATAAATAAAAAAAAAAGGAAAAAAAATCCAACTTCCAAAATCCAGGCTAAGCACAGTTCCAAAGACAATCTTACCCATATCTACCAACTTCATTAATCTTGTTCATCTTATCAATCATGTCCCTGAAGGGAAGCCATTGCCACAACCCCAAGTTTCTGCAGATTCAACTTCACAACTGTGTCCACAAACATTTTTGTATCTTCCCCAGTGTTCCCATCTGGTATATCCACAATATAGGACTCCAAAACAATGGTGTAAACTTTGCCTCCCTTGCGAAACTCATTGACAGAAGTGACTGATTTGTAGTTTCTCAGCCTATGCTCACCTCCGACAACCCTAAAGCTTAGTATATGCTTTTCGTCATCCAAAATCTCTAGCCTCTCGGTACTAGTCGAAGCTGGAATACCCGAAACAACGGTGACTTCTCTAATGCTTCCGACGCTGCCATCACCGCTCATGTTACAACTCTTGATGAAGTGCTTGTATTTTTGGGGGTTTTCGAAGCTCCGGATGAAAGGCCACACGGCTTGAGCTGGGGCGTCGATTCGCTGCGTTACCAGCGTTGTGCATGTGCTTGGTGTTGGCTCGAATTTATGGTATGTGTCAATGAGAGGCTTCAGCTCCGCGTATTCTTCTCTGGTTAGGCCCTGAGGGAGGGTTTGGCTCGAGTCCATGGCTGTAGCTCTCCTAGCTTAGCACCCAGTTTTAGCACGGGTCACGGTTGCAACTGGTCGGCTGGTGGCTGCTTCTGGTTGCAGCTAGATGAGCATGCAAGAAAACAGAAAGGGATGAAGCTAGCGAAGAAAAGTTGAGCCTTCTGAGCTCACGAAGGGAAGACCAAAATGAGAAGGTTAAGGATGGGTTGAATGGGTTTAATAGTATTTATTTTTCTTGTGTTTTTATTTATTTATTTATTTAATTTTGTTGTTGTTAGACAGATATGCCCTTTGGCAATGCTCCTTTTAACCAACTTGTAAATGAAGAGATTTCATGGCTTGGCTGGACCATAAAAATAGCTATACTAGGAAAGGCTTTTGTCTTTAGCTTACTTGGCCATGTCAATTGTGTTTGGGATTCTCTTTAGGGAAAATGGCAAGCGGATTATTCAATTGTAGATAATATAATTCAACAATCTAGGCTCAGGAGCTGGGGCGATTAGTTTATAATTAAAGGATTGTCAATCCTTAGCGTAAGCATTCTCTTTATCTGAATCTTATCATAATAATGACGGGTTGGTAAATACAAGATCTAAACTCTTAAGGTGGAAATCCTCTATTTGGAGCTTTGCGCATTTGGAAATGAATTAGTCTGTTCATCTCATGCATCCTGGCAATTTTTGTCTTACATTTTAAGAATTTTAAACAAGCTTATAAGGTAAGATTAATTATATAATCTCTGAAATCATTGAATTGTAATAAAATTACTTTATTAATTAATCATTTATCATATAAGCTTGAGTGGGATGATCCATTGAGACTTGAAAGCTTTGTACTACTGTAGAAATACCTGTTAACAATTCCCCTTTAAGTATCAAAACGTGGTGGAAAACGACAAGTAAAAGGGCAGACGAGCAAACAAAACCAAAGACAAAAGTTAGGGAGAAACAAAGAGAAGCTCATAGCCCTAAAACACAAAGCACAAGGTGGGATTGTTCTTGAAACATCTCTAGTGATTTGTCATTGTTAATGATAAAACAGTGGTACTGCGATTATTGTAGAATGGTTGGCTGTAGTTAATGATAAAATCTAGGGGATGGGAGGGGAGCGGGGATGGCAACATTGGCATGGGACGTGGATAATCAATAGAAAAATAGTTAAAAAAACACAAGCAAAGATAGGGGGAATAAAGACAAGGAGACCAAATGGAGGGAGTTGTCCCCATCGTTTAAAAGGCAAGCTGGAGATTCGTGGATCATGTGAGAACTCTAACAAACTCCCGCGTGATCTATAACTCCACTTTGCAGGATTTCCCTACCCTTAGCCCTTCACTTTTCCCATCTCTCTCTCTCATTTTTTTTCCTTTTTTCTAATTAATAATTAATTCCTCTTCTTTTAAATGGTAAATTTGGGGTTTCCCATTTTTTCAAGTTTCAGAAAAACAGATAAGAGGACAGCTCTTGGGTGCATTGCGGTATTCGGAAATGTAGCATATGACTTCAAGACCAATACTAGTAGTATACTATATATTATGTGTGTTTCTGAATCAGAATACAACAGATTCACTGTTTAGGAAGAAGTCTCATCTTCATTATGATAAATTTGTAGGGGCCATTCTGGGAATCAGCGGGAAGCAAGGCAACACTTCCAACGAAAGTCTCCTCCAGCCCCCCCTCTTCTTTTTTCTTTTTAGGTTAGCCTGTTTGTTCGTAAAGGATGTAACAAAATGAAGGGGAGGGAGGTAAACAAAGGACACCTAGAGGGGGAGAGGGGCTAGGAAAGAGTGCAGGGAAACAGTGAAAGCACTCAGTCACCTACAATGTCATTGACATAAAATTATCCTTTTTCTTAAGTTCAACAAACAGAGTTTTTAACCAAAAAAATTTCAATTTTTAAGATAAAAAAAGGCTTACCCATATGCCTTGTACTAAAATTCAATTGTGATGGAAACTTTTGATCATCACGCGAGAGACTTAACACCATATTAATTAAGTAAAACACTCAATTTGAAACTTAAATTATTGAGTTATGGTCATTATCTTGGTTTTAATCAGTTGGTGTTAAGGAGGCTTAGGTTGTTAATAAAATATTTAAGCATGTGACCTTTTTTCCCTAGCACCAGGGAATTCTAGGAAAAGAATACTGTGCAGTACTATACAAGAAATGCCATACGACTACAGGTTTTTTTTTGTCTTTATAGGATTGTAAAATGAAGCAAAAGTATCATGAACGGAATTCAAGATACAATATTGTAGATTTGGAAAAGCTATGTGACCCAGTTGGTGTCCCGATGTAGGCAAAGAGCTGTGGTAGAAACAACCAAAGAGGAAGAAACAGAAATGCAAATGCAATGGTCGTTTCAGTCTGACATAGCCCAAAAGAGAGAAAAAGGCTTCTCGGACTTACTTCATTTGTCCTGTCTAACTCTTAACCCTTTGTTACAACCATCAAAGGACGGCTCGCATGGTCACTTTGGCAATGACACAGTCGCCTTGGAGTTAATGTGCTACTACTTTAACCTTCACTCCTTCCAGTCAGAGTTTGGGCAACTTTTTTCACCATACTCTTAACATGTGTAACCCTGCAGCACTCTTCAGAATCTCAGTGATTTCAAATTCGGCTGGCAAAGGGTACAATACAAGGCAGGCAGTGAAGTAATCACTCACCTCACCTACATAAGAAATCAATGATGAAAAATATGCACATTTTTTGATGAAATCTATAGAAGAAAGAGATAATTAAAGATTTCAGAACAGGCTTCTCGTGTCTAGTAAAAGGTTTTTTTTTTTCATTGGAGGGGGGGG